>NC_090785.1:21662500-21862500 GCF_040054535.1 Antennarius striatus | reverse complement strand
GGATGTGCAGTTCATTCCCTTTAGGTTCATGGAATTCTGCTGCTGAAGTTTCAAAGTTATTCCAAAGAATAATCTAATCATATGAGAGAATCTAAAGCATTCCATAAATTAATAAGTAAATAAGAAAAGATAAATCATTATTATTATTATTATTATTATTATTATTATTATTATAGTTGTTGTTGTACATGTTGTTTTTGTTATCCAGAGAAAGTTATTTCTTTGGTTTATTTGTGGAGTGTGAAGATGCTGGCAGGAGAGTCAGTGCCTCCAGGTTTCAGGTCTTGGATCTATCAGGAAAGGGTGGGTTGCTCGCACTGGGTGGTGTGTGTATGTGTGTGTGTGTGGGGGGGTGAGTTCCTGCCGCTAGTGAATAAGCATATGTATTTTGGGGTCTCGTCGATGAATTAGATGAAAATGGAGCGTGACGCAGACCGGAGGATTGGTGCAGCATCAGCAGCAATGCAGATGTTGTGGTGAAGAGGAATTTGAGGAGGAGGGCAAATACTCAATTTAATGGTTGATCTGTGTTCCATCCCCCCCTCCCCCACCAATGCTCATGATCTCCGGGCAGTGACTGAATGACATCACGGATGTAGAATTAGCTTCCTGTGTAGGATGGCTGAGCCTCCTTTAGAGATAAGGTAAGGAGCTTGGACATCCTGAGGGAGTCTGCTGTGGAGCTGCTGCTTCGGTTGGAAGGAGCTGGTTCAGGAAGTCCAGGTTCAGTTTAGGCAGTTCTTGTCCTCCTTAATGGACAAGACCCTTTGAAGGTCTTGTCCATTAAGGAGGAGATCCAGAATCTTCTGAAGTACATAGAGTGAAAGCTGGTTTCAAACCAAAGCTATGCTAGTGAAAAAATGACTGATTAATACCTCCTCCATGGCACATAAGCAATCTTTCATTTAGGCTAACTTTAGTCATTTTCATTAATTTTATATTAATGAAAATCTTTTTTTTATTTTATAAGAAAGAATGTCACTACACATGTTTTAAATAAACCTCAGAGTAATAAGCCATATAACCCTTGCACAGGTGGGGTCTTTTTTTTTTTCTTCAGAAACTTTAAAATGAAAAGTTGTAATGTATTTATATTCCAGGTATTCCTCATAAAATATTTTTTTGTATGACATGAGGCCAGTTGAGTTTTAATTTACTTTTTCTTTAATTTTAAGAAAGTGCAGTTTGTGCATCACTACCCCACTCTTCCACAAGTGGGGTCTCATAAGACCTCATGCTGTTCCAATGAAATCTTATATGAACGTTTGAATTTTTACCAACTCTGACTGTCCCACTGACACATCTAAGATCATCCTTAACATCTGATGCAACCTTGACTGTGAATACTGTCCCATTTACACATCTAATGAGTCGCACCACCCAGGTCATTTTACACAGTAACATACATTATTGGCATTTATGAACTTTCTGTTTCATTGGCAGATTATAAAATGTAATCAAATTACTGATCAAATGTGTGAAATGTGTGATTAGATTAGCCTTTTTTGCTGTTGTTAGCCAACAGTATTATATTTAGGTAGGTAACAAAATGTTGTTAGTCAACAGTAGCCAAAAATAACACACACATCACCCATTGTGCCTTACCTACCTAACTCTAAAGTAGGCTAATGTTATAATGGATATTATAACATTAGAGTGGCAGAGTGATCCATAAACTGCATTTTCTTAAAACTAATGGAAAAAAAAAGATAAAATGCTAATGTCCTCATGTCACAAACATGTTTTATGAGGAATACCTGGAATATGAAAATAGCTAGTTTTAATGATTTTGACCAAAAAACAACCAGTTTATTGCACAAATGCATTGATTTTAATTGGGGTCATATTTGCTCCCACTTGTGGAAGACTGAAGGTATTGGTAGCGTGTGCATCCAAGGGTTAATTAAATGAAGTGACTCTTCACAATATGTCCAAACCCAGAATCAAAAAGGGGAAACAGGGAATTCTTATCATCCCAAAACACCACCGGCTGCCTGTGGGCTTCACATTTTCACTTCTGACAAGACTTCATCTGTTTCACATTTACGGTCCATGGAAATATTTTTCCACATACAGTGTGTGTGTATCAGTGTGTGTCTATATATATATATATATATATATATATATATATATATATATATATATATATATATATATATATATATATATATATATATATATGGGATTGATTGTCCCATTCCAAAAAGAAACCATAGCTGGACAGACGATTTCTGTTCACTCAGAAATCGTTGTTTTCTGTGTCGTTTCAGCTGTTTGGACTCTCTGCTCCAAAACATGAAAATTGTTGGAACAGTTATGACACTCAAAAATTATGTTAACTGGGAAGTCTATGTATAGTTATTTCTTCTAACATAGCAGATGTCTTACGCCATATTGTTCACGTGAGTCCTTCTGGCAGATGCGCCGTAATTGGTTGGGTGCTTGATTGACAGGTAGTGGGTGGAGTTAGTGACAGGATGATACTGTGAGACTTTCAAGTGAGCTTATTCAAATATATAGTTGGGGATATACTGTATATAAATGTGTGTGTATATATATATATATATATATATATATATATATATATATATATATATATATATACATACAGTATATTATATACACAATTTATATATATGCTGTATACACACACACACACACACACACACACACACGTGGTTCAACAGAATGTAATTTGGTTTCCAGTGTCTTGCTGCTTTATGTCTATTTCACCATAAACTGTGTGTCAGTGCAAGACTGAGAGGAGGTCTGTCTATACTGTAGCTGCGTGAAGTACTCAATGTTGCAGATACATTTTAGAAAGCATACCCGTGTCACAAAATAAATAGGTATGCCTGGAAATGCTTTGTAAGATGACACAATTTAAATGACACCTCCTGAGTGTTGACATATGAAGGACAACAGGCATCACCTTCTCATCAATGTGTACAAACTTCTTTTGAAGAGCTCCAAGCAAGAAGTGATTTTGACTTCTTTTAAATGTGTCCTTCTTTCTTATTTGCCCCTGGGGCTTTGAAACTGTCTCAGTGTGGACGAGCACCTCCAGACTCTCCATAGTGAGGATAGGATTCCTGTTTGATGTCTGTGCTTGAGACCAGTTTATCAGAACTTCTCCTCCCTCTCCTGCAGGGTGGACTGACTCCACAACAGACTTCATGATGACCAGGACTGTGAAGAAGTACTTCTATTAACTATATACCATAAAAGTGGATTAATAAACTTTATCCAACATGCTTTAGATCTTGCCTTTCCTTCACACATCCGATCGCTGGGGGCAATAACCTACAACCAGCCACACCATGAGGAGGCGGGGATCAAAAAATCAACTCTGGGAGTCGTTGCACTACCACATGTGTAAATAAAGTGCACATTTTAACATGATCATGTAATCTCGCCTTTTGGTGCCATTGCAACGGGAAACTGTAAAGATTATTTCTTACGTAAGATCTTATTATCAGAACTAATGGGACGATTAGAAATGGAGAAGTAAAAGACGGGAAAAGAATCCCTTTTTAAACTTTTATATCAAAACTGGGGACATGAGCACGAACAGTACAAAAATACTTCAGCATCAATGTCTGTTACAAGAAGAAAATGTTTGCTTGTCCTTTCAGTTGGCTTAAATTTATAGATATTATTAGAATAATTAATTATTAAAATAAGAAACAATGCCACTTTCATATTAGTGCATCGCCTCTGAAAGGAGACTTATGAAAAATAAGAGAGCTGATGACATGTATACCGAACCAATGTTTGACTTGTATTGAGAGCAAATTCAAACATTTTGTGTCCACATCCACCACTGAATGCTTGTGAGTACATAATGTGATGTGTGTCTAATACATGTTCTAAATAACAGAGAATCTTGAGTGATCATTGTAGTCTGCACATGTCGGTGGTGAGACTCAGGGGAGGAACACGTCTGAATGTGTCTAGATTTTTACTGCACAGCGCCGGCTCAGCAGCGCCTGGCTTCATCCAAATGTCAGAAGGAACATTAAACCTTGGGGGTGTTTAGGAGAGCACACATCTGAGATGCAGAGAGTCATCAACTAGCCCCCAAATGTGTTGGTTTACAGTGTGCAAAGGATGCTGGAAGCCAGCTCTCATTAGCATCCTTTGCCTTACTAACAACAGGCTATAGGCAGTGAGCATGCCTGGGTGCTGTGTTTAGATTTGTTGTGTGTGTATTTGCATGTCACGTGTCAGAGTGTGTTGGTTATTTGTGGAGTGTGTGCTGAACATGTCTTGGTTTGAAGGCATTATTAGGTTGTTCACTATTATTACAATCTTAAACAATATTTTTCGTCATGATTCTCTGTTAGAATGAATTTAGTCATTAAATGGGTCCTATTATGAAAGAACACATATTTTCAGGTCTCTACATAGACATAGTGGTCCTCCCTACACCTACCAACTCCTAGAATCTGGAAAACAAACACCTCCTGAATCAAAGTAAACGTGAAAAATTGAAATTTGCAAATGAGGATTGACAACACAGCTCCCATCTTGACATAACAACAGGAGTGATTGACATATCCTGAGCCCATCTGCCAGAACACCCCCCTCTCCCTGGATAAGGGCGTGGTCACGCCCAAGGTGAATTTCTTTGTCTCCAGTGCTGAGGTAGCAGTCTGTGGCAATGGTGTCCGTCAAAGCTAGACGTAAGTGCTTACTTTCTGTCCCAACCAAAAAAGAGCAGGACAGAAAACACTGTGGTTGCATTTGACTTTTAATGGCAATGTGCTTAATAGATTGCGTGAAAGTTTTTTTTGTGTGTGTGAGCAATGAGGGTCAGTACAGAAAGGCTTTGCCTCAACACTGACCCTCATAAAAAGATCAGTCCCAACCGTAGGGGACCAAGCAACTGCCCCCAGGTCACAAGTAAGTCTCACCATATTATATCTTATTTACAGTTGCCAGTAAGCATGAGTAAAATCAACTTCTGTTTGGCTGTGTGAGTATGTGTGTGTGTTGTGTGTGTGTGTGTGCATGCTTGCATTGTAGTCCATTGTTTGCCTGGCGTCATAGCAAGAACGCACACAGTTTAGTCTTGCCACATTTTTTTTATTTACAGTTGCCTATAAGCATGAATGAAATCCAGTTCTGTTTGGCTAGCGAGGTAATTCGGTTTCGGTCCACTTTGCAATAGCATTTGAAGCACGTTCCATGTTAAAAGGATTACAAGAGAACAAGGGATGTCCCACTAAAATGTCTGCAAACATGTACAGATGACTAGAGACTACCGATACTCACAGATGACTAGAAGCTACCAGTGCCTCCAGATGACTGGACGTCCACACCCATAATGACCCCCCTTACCCCAAGGGCATTCATGATGTCCACCAGACATGGGACATTAGTAAATGGCTCAAAGAAGGCATTGTACTAATAGAACAAAAGCTACTTCATAATCAGTGATCACACAGTTTGTGTAAAAGACAGCTACAACTATTAATGTGATATTTTGAATGAATTAATGAATGAAGAATACTGTAATAATCCCAAAAGAAAAATATTGAAATTTATCACAAAAATGTCAATAAAGATCATTCTTTATTCATCTTCGGCTTCGGAGGTCGTGGGTGTTGAAGGAGCCAATCCCAGATCCCAGCGGACAACGGGCGAGAGATGGAGGGGACACTCCAAACACATCCCCAGGACATCACGGAGCCATGCGAAAGACAAACTACCCACAACTATGGTCCAATCCTTTGGTTTGCACCAAAGAATGTTGTTTTATTCTTCACTGCAATGTTTTGCAGGTAAATTAAAGGGTTACTCCAAAATTTCAGAGCTGCAGCCTAAACTGTGGTTAATTGTGATCATCTGTTAATTTTTGTCTTCTGTGAATTTCCAGACTCTACTTGGCTGCGTTTTACTTCAACGAAAATGTAGGCAGACCACAGCCCAAGACCCAGTAAGGTGCACCCCTCTACAAGGTCCAATTTCCAAAGGCTTTGAAGGGACAATGCAGAGTCAAACCTCACAAGACAGAGGCAACATTTTGAACAGATTTTTCTCTAAACAAAGAAACACATCAATTACAAAAAGTAAAGATTTGTGTTCTACTGAACACATTTTGTAGCTGACATCATGGAGCTCCTGTCCCAGAGAATCTGTCTGCCCAGTATGAGCGTCCGGACAAGGAGGAGGTCACTGGCAGCTATGTGTCCAGATTCAGCCAAGGCTCACTCTAAATCCAGCATAGTGGCCTTCGTCGTCAGGAAACTCACGGCGTATGCGAAGGACCAGAAAGCCTGGAATGGTGATGCAGATTGTGCGTTCTAAGTAACCCTAGCACAAGCTCACAAGACTGCGATAAGCAAGATGTCTACAGATAATTCGACAGAAAAAGGACACAAAATTAGTTCTTTCAGATAGTTAATCCTGTGTAGTACAATTGTTTCTAATGTTGATTTACTGATAGGATAGCCCATATTTTCATTGTTGCTATTGTCTTACTGTTGTTTTTGGGTGACTTGTTTTATGTAAATAAATGCTTGTATGGGTCTACACAAATGGTTCCTGAACACAATTACGTTCAATGTCAGTCTATCTGTTTATAAATAAGACAAAAATCCAGAAGTCGCAAACACAATATATTGTACTTATATTTCTCATGTGTTACTGCATTTGCAAAATTATGCCTGCTGAAACAAAATGTGACATAACTAAGGTTTTTATGCTGTGACATTTTTCATTGAATAACTTCCTGGTGTATTCCTCTCAGCTGTAGAGGCCCATTTTCAACTTTATATATGTCATTCTGCAATGAGTACAAATTGAGGCACACAGACTCAAACCCAGAATGGTGAGTCATACATGGACCCTCATCGACCTCCTGCAGACGTCTCCTAATGTACAGTGAATAACATACAATAAAGGTCATTAGAATTTATAAATGTAAAAAGTAGCCAAATTGAGACATAACTTTGCTGTTTAGCTAGGAGCTTGCTACCTGTGGTATCTCCAAACGGCAGATAATTTTCTGCTTCTGTGGGCATCCTTTGACAGTTCCCACAGACATACCTATACAGTCAACAGAACGTGAGGGTTTCACAAAATGTAGAGTATATAAAGGGAGCTCAAAGCAATATGACTACAATATTTCATGATTAACTTGGTGTAATGGTGGCAAGTGGGTTAGCTCCGTGTGTCTGAGATAACACAAGTTTGTGACAGAGGACTCCCTCAGATATTTTGCAGCTTAGTAACGGGTTAAATTCACTGTTCATGAAAGTCAGGTTGAGCATCAAAAGGACTCTTTAGAGTTAGACTATTTGTGACTGAGTTGTCCATCTGTCTGTCTGTCCATCTGTCCCCCCGTCTGTCCCTCTCTTTAGTTTTTGATGAGTGGCCCATGAATTTCCTCTATGATCTAATCTAGGCCGGTATCAAGTAATCTACATCATGGTAAAAGTAGGGTTTAAACCGCCCATAATGACTTTAAAAGGCACAATCAATTCCCAAAACACTTGAAGATCAAATGTAATACAGTATTAGTATCATCAGTATCAGTGTAATTTACCATCAAGACATGTTCCACAAACTGGTTCACCCTGTACCTCTCCATCTGATACCTTAGAGCAGATAGAGTGAATATGTTTTCAGACAGTATTAATGGAACTATTGATTTATGAGGACAGATCCTCTACTCCGGTGTCATCTTATGGAACTGCAGTGTGTATCATTCTGAATGTGTAGTGGAACATTCACAACCTTGCTTAACATTGTAGCCTACTGAGAGACAAAAATAGAAGAAGATGAAGAATTGTTGTGTTTTTATTACGTGTGTGTATGTGTGTTTTTACAGGTCCGTAACACACACACACACACACACACACACACACACACACACACACACACACACACACACACACACACACACACACACACACACACACACACACACACACACACACACACACACACGAGGTCTGTAATCATAATAAATGTAGGTAAAGCAGCGGGCAGCTCTTTTGTGATCCAATCAATGACTAATTTGTAGGGGGACAATGCCTTGCTCAAGGTCACCCTGTCAGCGCTCAGGAGGTGAGCTTTGATCTCCCACTGCCAATTCACTGTCCAAACATTTTTGGTCCACATGGGCCTTGAACCAGCCAGTCTCCGGTCCCTAGCCCAAACATTATTGCCATTATTGCCCAAATGATACATAATCTGACTAACCTTAGGTACGAAGGTTCCTCTTTCAGATAATTGCCAGCTTTATTGATTAGTTGCAAACGTTGAAAGTTTTGCTTTGGAAAAATGTGCTGCAGAATTTTATGAATGCAAAAATGTGCCCTGCCTCAAAAAAGGTTGAAAAACTCATGTAGATGACTGTCTAAAACCAATATGCCATAGTTTATGTGTGTGTGTGTGCCTTATATATATATATATATATATATATATATATATATATATATATATATATATATATATATATATATATATATATATATATATATATATATATATATATATATATTGTATATAGGACATCGCGGAGCCATAGAGTCTCAACCAAGTGTTGAAAACAGATGTTACACTGCCACACTGTACACAAATAAAACACAAGCAAGAATGGTAGGTAGGCATCAGATGTAATGGACAGACAGACGGACAGATAGATACCTTCTGATGGTGATAACGGTTAACAATACTGTTAGTCCATGAGTGAATAGTAAAAACGCAGAACATTCATTCGTATATGCCTAATATTTACTCCCAAATTTACCGTGTGTGATAGAATCTCATAAGTGTGGACTATTCTGTTCTCTACATGTGAATGAATGCAAAGAAAGAAGAAGTTAAATGGGTCCAACCTAATACTGGTCCGTCAAATGATGTTTGAATCTTGAGGCCAAGGCCTGGTGGGCCCCAATGGAATTACTGATCGCAAAGAGGGAGGAACCTGTGTAAGACACTAAGGCAACAGAGGTTTAGGGTTGGGGTTCTGCCCTGTACTTTTCTTAAGAACTCCCTGGATTTTGTAATGTTGTCACATTGTGTGTTTTGTTCTATGGAACTGATGCAATGTTGTAACGCAAGGTAAAGCTGCTGATCTAATTCTGCTGCTGCTTTTTGGAGTCTGGTCACTCTTGAAAGGATGAGAGGAATGTATCAAGAAGTGCACGTGTGTGTTGGAGTTGAATGAAAACACACACACACACACACACACACACACACACACACACACACACACACACACACACACACACACACACACACACACACACACACACACACACTCACAGCAAGAGTCTGTTTAATTATCTACCAAAGAAATTAACAGCAGACCTGGCTGTGAAGAGGATCTGTGCGTGCGTACATGTGTGCTTGTATGTGTGTGTGTGTGTGTGTGTGTGTGTGTGTGTGTGTGTGTGTGTGTGTGTGTGTGTGTGTGTGTGTGTGTGTGTGTGTGTTAGCTGCTATTAAAAAGCATGAGGGAGCAGCTGGTTATAGAGAAACAGAGAGTAATTTTTTCCCCTCATGAATCATTCATGAGAGAGAGAGAGAGAGAGAGAGAGAGAGGGAGAGAGAGAGGGAGAGAGAGAAAATGTGTGCGTGTGTGTGTGTGTGTGTGTGTGTGTGTGTGTGTGTGTGTGTGTGTGTGTGTGTGTGTGTGTGTGTGTGTGCACTGGAGCAGCTCTGCCTGTGGCTCCTGTAAAACCACAGTGATCCCAACATGTCGAGTTGGCACCTTAGTATTGTCTTCTATTAAGGTGAATGAAGGCTGTGGGGGCCCTCCATTGACTGTAGGGGAGAGTGTCACCAGGGTTAAGTCACCACCACCATGTCTTTACAGCAATCATTGACTTTCTCTATCTTTGTGAAGCATTGTGGGAGAGATCTCTGGTTGGAACAGAAAAATGTATGAAACTTGTGATGTTGGAATTTCTTGAATTGTAGAGAAGTCAGGCTTGTTATCAAGTGTTGTGTGTGCTTCATTGCTCAATTCATGCAATCACAAAAGCTCCAATTCACTAGTTTATCTGTAGATCATGCATCTCTTTCATATCCTGCTAAACTTTTGTGAGTAAATGTTTTTCTCACCCCAGAGCGGATGCTGAAAATAGATGCTGATAGCTTTGAGATTACCCCAGTGTTTACGGCAATTTTTTTTAATTACATCTATGCATTTTTTCTTCATTTGAACTGCAACTAGAAAAAAATCTTCAAAAAAAATCAATAAAGGAATAAACTTCCTTAAAATGGGCCAGATCTCTGGCTTCTCTCTGAGCATTAATGTCAGGAATCTGCAGTCCGTTGTGTTGCAGAGGCAGAAAGATCCTTTTAGTGTGTTCAAAGACTCAGCTGGTCACGCTCACAAAATGATTTGAAGATGATGTTTTTTTTACAGCATTTTCATACAAGCATTTATTGCCAACAGGCTGTTGCTCTACATCTATATATAAAATCTCTATCATCTTTCAGCGCCATGGGAGATTCATCCGGAAGTAGCTGGAAGAAAGATGCAAGGAGAAGGGAAATTTTCAATTAACCTACTTTGATCACCCTCTTAGTGTTTTTTTTTTTAATTTAGGTGGGAGGAGATCTGGAGTCACTCTGCAAGTGTGTCGTTTCCAATTTAGTGTCCTCGTATCTTGTGTGTTCATCAAACACCCACTCCCCACCATTGTGTTGGGATTAAGATTGCAGATTCCTTGCCACCATGATCCTACATGGTGGATTAAGAACAAAGGAAACCCAGGTTGTTGCTCTCATTTGTCACTCTCCTAATGTCCCTCGCTGTCATTCTTAAAGAGCCTTTACTCCGAAATGAGCCTCTTCAAGAGGATGAACCTGGTTTATAGCTGAAGATCTGCATTTTGCCAACTACACCCACGTGATGCATATCGCTCTGAAGTAATCACCATCCAGCATAAAGAGACTCTGACCCTGGACTCCTAATTTGCTTTGCATTTTTTCTTCAATTTGAATCTCCGTGAACTTCGTGACTCACATAGGAATAATCAGTCTCTGAATGTAAAGGTGCAAGGGATGGGCTCATTTGTCATGGAACTAGACATCATGCATTATAACATTTTAGTGTATATGATCAGTGCACGCAGGTGTTACAGTGTCAAACATGGTTTGCCAGCATTTGTTTAACAGTCCAATACAGGTCTTGATTTACAGGGGCCCTCTGTACTTACTGCAAGTGAAATCAATACTAAGCACATCGTCTCTTCAAGGAGAGGAAGGAGGTAACCAGAGCCAGTGTCTTGACCATCAGGCTTTATTACAGTAAGCCCCTAGCAGATGAATACCTGGCTACTGACCTTAATCAACTTTAGAGCCATTAAGGCCGACTGAATGCCAGACAGAACAAATGAAGGGTCATAAAACAACTTTTAAAGGAGTGCGTCAGGTGTAATGTAGGAGTGATTCACTGCTGTCTGCTAATGATAAGAGGAGAGCTGAAGTTTTTCTGCTGGTTGATACTAACATGTATGGAAGCCCATCTCTGCCAGGTGAGGAGAAAGTAGATGACATTTTATACACGATAAAGTCTTGAATCGTCTCACATTTAATAGTTTCAATAAATCTTCTTGTCCCTTCGGCTTTTCCCTTCAGGGGTCGCCACAACGAATCAGTTGGCTCCATCGAACCCTGTCTCCTGCATCCTCTTCTCTCACACCAACTACACTGTCTCTAGACCAAACAACATTGCTGGTCTCACCACAGTTTTGTACACCTTTCCTTTCATTTTAGCTGAAAGTCACGTCAACCAACTCTCTACCTTTTCCTGTCATAGTTCCAACATTCAACGTCCCTACTCTCAGTCCTATAGTCTTGGCGTTCCTCTTCTCTCTCTTCCTACGAACACACTTTCCTCCTCTCCTTCTTCGACCAACAGTAGTCCAATTTCCATCGGCACCCTGTAGGTGAACAGCGCCGATGGAGGTCGTTGTTAACCCGGGCCTCGACAGATATGGTATGGAAGTCATAGGTTTGATTCTCATGTTTGATTTGGCAAAAGTTTTACGCTGGATGCCCTTCGTGACACAACCCTCTGTATTTATCCGGGCTTGGGACCGGCACAATAAGACACTGGCTTGTACTCTCTTGTGGCTACATTATTTAATAGTTTCAATAAGTAGTAATAATAAAACAATTCTGACTGACATGTTTTGGATATTTTTGATATTTATTTTATACATCATAAGTTTTTATACTTCATATTATTTTTTTTTATTTATGAGGAAAATTTGACATATGGGGCTCTGAAAAATAAGATTTGATGGACACCTCTCATGTCTCACTGACCATCAAAGCACTTTACACTAGCAAGCATTTAAAATCTCACACAAACATCCATACAATGCTGGTAGAGGCACCATCTCCTCATCTGGATCGGCAACTACTCACCAGAAAAGCAGCCAATGGGTGCAATGTTGGGTTCAGGATGTCGCCCAAGGACACTTCGACATACGGGGCCGCAGGACTGTTTGATCAAACCGCCTACTGCTCCACCACTGAACCAAAAATGTTTTAGGTCTTTTTATTATGAACCCTGAACCATTGTGTGGCTGTGAATTAGTCATGGCTTCCACCAACATAGAGTGGTAGGCTATTTAATTAGTGTCTCTCTACAAACAGTACAGTGCAACGCACTGTAAGGCAACAACTAAAAGTGCACCTTATTCCCTCAAAGTTAAATTCCTCCTAAATGACGACAACTTCATGATTAGTGAGTAACTGGAGCTGATGTTGTGGAACAGCCTCCCCAAATGATCTCCCTTTAGAGTGAGAACCATGTTAGATCTGTTCAAAGGTTTTCAGCTTTAAATTTAAGCGAGTGAAATAAAAACATGCGTGAATCAAAGGCTTTCCAAATGTTTACTGTTGTCAGTTGGTGTTTTAACCACAGCCCACACGATTTGAGTTTGATGTTTGAAGTTCAGCTTGTATTAGTTGTATGAAAACCTTATTGGCACGTCTTCTTTAAACAAAAAATGCAATTACAAACCGGGGCCCATTTACATTGTTTTGGTCACATTTAGGGGAACATTTTACACAATGAAGTGCAGTCAAAACTGTCCTAGTAACCTAATAAGAACAACTGTTTATTCAAAGTTCATGTTCCCCTCATTCCAATGTTTACATTGTTTTTCTTATTATCATATTTTCTTGTTGCCATCATTGGAACAATTATGAGTGAAAAAAAAAATCTTGGTGCAAATCATTGATTTGGATCCACCTCATAACAGAAGTCCCATTTAAAGAGTTGGAGAAACTATCTAACAAATAGATGATTGAAGAGCTGAAGCAAAAAAAAAAAAGATTATTGACAGCAAAAGTGAATTTTCTTAACAGAGTTTACCAACTTTTACTTTATATGTCCAAACTTTAGCAGTGCATGCCCATTGGTGTTTGCTGGGCAGCCTTTGTGGAGATTTTGTCTCTCTGAGTGTTGTCCGAGTTTTGAGTTGCACATTTGTCAGTAGTTTCACAAACAGGAATTACATTTTAATATTCCTTCCTGTTGATAGAACTCAAAGTGGGAAAAAGAAGAGAACGTATTTTGATGTGTGTTTGAACCTTTTACCAATTTTAGAATTTGGTGATCAGTGCTGAATAATTGCCTGCTGCCTCTGATTTTGGGATCTCTTGTCAAACTGCAGTAAATGGAGCAAAGACTCCAGTGAACTAACTTTACAAAGTGTGTGTTTGCAGCATTGCTTTTTTTGTCTGTCATCACAGTTAAACTGAATGTCACTTGTGATCAGCGTGGCTCAGTAAACACAATTCACACACTGTCTTTACCACCTATATATACCTTTGGGCCTTTCCCCTTTCTTCTTCTCCAGCTCATCTTCCTCAGCAGTCTCCTCCTATCAGGAAAACTCAGTGTCTGCCAATTAGGAGAGACGGTGACACCATCAGCCCCAGGCACAAGAAAAGAGGGCTTCTTGTTTCTGTGAACGACAAGCCACTGAAGGCTCACTCTCAGACGTACTGCAGCACAAAAGGATCACACTTCATAATTGGATGTCTTGGTTGATGTTCAAAAGGCAGCCTATTCTCCTCAGATTGGAGGCAATAAACAATAGAGCATGAATAAAACATTAATCACAATTATTCATGTCAGGGATATAAACAAATGATTGCCTTTTGTAAATATTTCATCCACAGTGTCTTCGTGCCACGTTGTGAGGAAGACGTGTTGCCCTGAGAGGGCCTGAAAGGGATCACAGAGAGGGAGATGATCTTTCAGTGCTTGTGCATTTTGTTAAACATTAATGCAGCCAACTGTATAGAAGTGGCTTTAATCTTCTCACCGCCAGAGCCGCTATCTCCTTCTCCCACCTCCCTCTCTCCTCTCATCTTCCCTCTTGATCCTCCCCGCTCACCTCTACAGCCTTCCCGCCCCTCTCATCTTGATCCCCTCTCCCTCCTCCTTTCATCTCTTTGCTCCATTCTCTCCGTTTTAACCCCCTTCTCCCCTTGCGTTGACGGATTGGGCTATCACCTCTCTATGTTCTGCAGTACATCATTTTAGATCTGGGTTATTCAAATTAGGTTTAAATCTCATTCCCCCTGATGTTCCAGTTCAGACCCATTTGTCATTTCTCCTTCCCTTGGAGTATGAGAAGTCCTCCTTGATTGTGTTTTGATGGATTCCAAATGAGGATAGGTTCCCAACCTGCCATTTCTAATATAGGATTATTTATTGTGTGTATTTTAGGACTGACCTTGAACCTGACTGAGTCTTGATTTACATATCGCCATTTCAATCTTCTAGAATCTACCATGTCATTATGTAAACAATGAAAGAGCAGTAGATGACACCTAGCTGGTGCGTGGTTTGTATTGCCATTACCTACCTCCCTACCTACCTACCTTTCTATCTCCATCCGTCTATATAATCTCCATAATCTCCTCTGCTAAAATTATTCTGCTGGACAAAGTTCCTACTCAACTTCTAAACAAGGTATTCCCATTAACAGATAATCCCATACTCGTAAGAAGTAACCCTTTACTTTTTTTTAGTGTGGCTGTGATTAAAGCCCTCTTCAAGAAGCCAAAATTAGATATTAGCCTCCTCACAAATTACAGGCTCTGCAATTATCCATTTCTATCAAAGACTTTACAGAACCTAGTGGCCAAACAGCTTAATTACTATTTGCTGGATAATTATTTGTTAAAGAACTTTTTGTTTTAGAAAAAAAAAACCAGTATGGTGACTACACCACCAAAAGTTACAAATGAGTTTTTATTAGCATCAGATAAAGGTCTTCTGTATGTTTTAGTTTTATTAGTAGTCAGTTCAACACTCATAATCACAATATTCTTATGGGAATCAAAAACTCAGCAGGGTCAATCTACATACAAACAATGTAGAAAGACCCAGGCCTTGACTATTGCATGGTTGCTGCTAGCTGGTATGAACACTATGGCTTTGGAGACTTATATTTTAGCATGCAGATCTTCAAGTGATCTTACTCCATAATGCCAGTTTAAGAGTGAACAAACATTGAAACCATACTTGTAATGTGTATACAATGATAATTCACTCATATATTCATTCATTCATCTTCTTGTAGATAAGACAATAGTAAATGTCTCTTCTTCTGGCTCTTATCCAACTTGCGGGTCATGGGACTTCTACCCCAGCTTGCTAGTTGTGAGAGTAGGGACTGGATGTTCCAGCAGTGCACTGCGGGTCCAGAATGATTCCGTCATTTTGTAAATAACTTAACTTATTAAGATGCATCAATGACAAATCTAATCTTGAATTTACTCAATTTTCAACATTCATCAAGGACAGTTTTTCATAGACATTTGTTTATCTATTACTCAGCAAAGTAAGTTTTTACTCTGTGCTGTCACTGTTGTCCTTGGAGTGAGGAAAAATTTGATTTGGTGGTAGATTTGGATCAATGCACAGATCCAGGACATTTTTTGTAGCTTTGGTAGAAACGTGCTCCACATCTGCTCCTTAGAATAAAAAACGAAACAGGAAAAACATTAACAAAAACAGACTGAATGCAATATTTCATCCCAGTGTATACTGTACACCCTACAGGAGGACCTTTGCATGAAGAATCCTCCACCTGAACCCAAGGATTTAAGAAGAATAGTTTTACCAAACATCCCATATTTTGCTTTTTCTAAATTCATGTCACTCAGCTGCCAGATGTCCCACTACACTGTATTTGAAATGTCTTGTCTCAAAATGATCCCTGGTCCTCTATATCTTTGATTGAATTTTGATAAAATCACTCCCGCCCCGAAACGCTTCGTGTTAATGGAACTTTTTTTTAACTTTCAGGAACTTCACTTTTACATTTTTCGCTCTTATTTTTCTCATGTTTTTCACTGCACTGCTCTCAAGGAGGAGAGCTGTTCAAAAGATTTATCTTTACATACAGTAGGTCTACCTGTGAGAGACCAGAGTCAGTCATGATACAGAGGATGAGAACAACATGGCAGCTGTCCGTTGACTGGGTAACGTTTTAACACCTGAGACTACTCTTACTTCTATTCAGCTTTTCGTGCTGCTCCTCTAGCATCATGTTCCTGTTTTACCCATATTCTGTATATGTGGGCCATGTTAACAGATTCTTTTACTCCCTCCTGGAAGCCCCCTAAAGCACTGTTTCTTTTTCCATCATCACTCATTTTCATCTTTCTTTCTCTCTTATACCATAAAAAAAAAGTGTTGCATATTTATTCCTTCAGAATTAGCATCACAAACACTCTTTCCAGGGTCTTTGTTATGCTTCAGGGGGAGGGGGAGTGAGGGAAAGTAGATTATGCTTTCTCGTTTCTCTGAGACACACTCAAAGCAGGCTTTTGAGGTTCCTCTTGCTTTTGAGCGGAGCTTGGGGCTTATGGAGATGCTCTCTGTCTACTTGAAGTAATGATGGCTATGACTTAAAATAATGTTTTTCTGGCATTCCTGTAAGCCACATCATTTCCTCTGTCTCACCCTCCCATCCCCTACGCTTTAATCGCATTATTCATCTTGTGCCTACCATCACGACACTTCTCCTGTCTAATGTTTTGAAAGATACATTGACCACAAATGACTCCAAAGTTTTACTTATTACTTCAAAACCCATTTGTTAAGGCGGTTGTGTTTGTGACAGAACAAATGTTAGAAGACAAAATTGGATTGCTCTGTAAGATATTACTAACACAACTTGATGAATTTTAAATCTTATTTTGACATTTAGTTGAATTGGGAGTGCAAGGAACATTTTGTCTTTATAAACTTTCAGCTAATTACTATTTATATGAATATTGTGAATTTAATTAATCAGCATGACACAAAATCATGAAAAAGTTATGGAATGCCTAAAAACAAATTAATTCACAAGTGAAAGTATTGTGACTGTCAAAGTGCCATCCTCCAGAGATCAGGCATTCAATAGCGAGCAATTTAAGGGCAGTAGTCAGTCAATAGGTTGGATCATTAAAGGAAGAGTAGGTAGTTACAATATAAGATATTTCACACACAGAATGATATTATTTAATGTCGTCAAAGTGTGACTGGGCTAAATGCAGGATTGTTAATTTTTAAAAAAAGGTGCATTCTAGATACAGATGCTGAACAAGAATTTTCACCCGTTTCCTTCTCCAATTGTACATCCGGTAAAAGCTTCATTAATGAGGAAAAGGAAAGTGTAAGACTGAATCAACGACACTGGGTCCAAGAATAAAACTTTTTCAAGATGGTACGCGAGTGGCCTTCCGAATATAAAATAATAAAGATGGTTTTTTTGGATATCACTTCTTTTCTATGTGTAATCTCTGTTTCATTAGACAGTGAATATCTGGTGTGCTGTCAACTTCATCAAGATAGAGGCTAAAATTATCAACAGATTATTATTTATCCACCAACACTGTCGGAGAATATTGCATTGAAAGTAAAAACAGCAACAATTTAGCTCCTTGAAAAAGGATAGCAGTTGTTTTAAGGAGGGATGAATAACTCTTATCTGTCATTCAGTGGGATTTAAAGGAAAAACAATGAAAATAATAGTCAGTATTCTACTCCTACAAACTGTGATGTATTGCCAGAGGATTATAAAATAATTAGAACCAAAGATGAACTTTCTCTCACAAAATATAGACAAGATAAATTGCCAATTAAATGTTATGTCATTAACTAGATAGATGCCCTATAAAGTATTAAACCCCATAATCCTGTGCACTGTGTGTATTAAATCATTCTAATTACCAAGGGTTGACAGTGTGTTGAAATGTGCATATAATCAGTTATGTGTTGTTTTGGCCTGTAAATCTTACTTTCTCTGCTAATGTGTAAGACATATAAAAAGAATCAGTTTTTGAAAGCTTGTTATATATATACTCTCAATATATTCTTTAATAGACACACTTACCGTAATTTTCGGACTATTGAGCACACGTTAATCTAAGCCGTACCAACAAAATGTTAAAAGTTTTTAAAAAAATCTTTGCACCTGTCTATAATCCACAAGTGTGAATGTGTTGTAACATGAGATGTTTACATGGAACAATAACACACAGATTTTTTTAAAATACATTTCTAATTACCCCTTTTTTTCCGAACATTGACTCTAAAACGGCAGTAACACAACACTGTTGTGTTATTTATTTATTTGCATTGGGGGTTTTTTTGGACATGTCATTACGATGGTCTTTACCACCCTCATCTCATTTGAAACAGCATCTGAAAAAAAGGACTGACGGGTAAAAGCCATTTGGCTTGTGTAGTTCACGTTCCCAGAATGAATGGAACACCTCTCTCGTCACAATGTTTTCAACCAATTCATGCAATGAATTTTGACAGTCATTGTGGTCCATTATTCTTACATCCATTCAGTCCCAACAGACGTATGTGTTTTCACACGTCTTTGTAAGTTCCTTGAGTGAACCAGTCCCGGTCCCAGTCCATCGTACCTCCCTGCCTGAAATCCTCAAGATAGGGCCTCTGCCCAAAACTCCAATCATCACTGGACTCATTGACTACTAGACAGTGGAACTCACCCTTGTGGTGATGGTGTGCTTTGAGAAACTGGTTAGGAGTCGCATTACATATTTTTCCCTTACACTTTTGATCCTCCATAAGAATGCATACAGGGCAAACAGTTCCACTGAGGGCGCTGTCGCCACAGCGCCCCACACCCCCCTGGCGCATCTGGAGCAGACAGGGAGCGATACTTGACTGCTTCTCATAGACTACAGCTCCGCATTCAACACTCCCCCACATTCTGGTGACCAAACTGATGGACCTGGGACTGCCACACACCACCTGCCATTGAACTTACTAAAGGACTTTCTGAGGAACCGCCTTCGTTAATGGGCTCCCATACTTTTGCATTTCTCAGCCTTAGCATTGGTTCCCCACAGGACTGAGCGCTGAACTCCCTGCTCTATGCCCTCTGAAGCCACGACTGTGCTGCCGCCCACTCTAGTAACAGATAGGCCTACACCAATGTGGGGGCGGCTCATCTCAGGAGGACGAGGGGACGAGGGGAAGGTCAAGTGCTTCACCATGTGAACCCCCAGGCAGCGGAATTCAGGGACTCTGTCCACACAGACCCCATTAATGCACAGTGGCGCTATGTCCTGTTTGTGTTTTCTGAAGTCTATTAGAAGCTCCTTGGTCTTGGCTGTACTGAGGAGCAAGGAGTTGTTTTTTACACCACACTGTCACCACACTGTCAACCGCTCCACCTCGTGGGTGACTGTTGCTTGAGGATTTCAAGCAGGGAGGTACGATGGACTGGGACAGGGACTGGTTGAAAATCCTTGTAGAAACCCCAGCAAGCTGCTCTGCACAGGTCTCTAGCCTCCGTCCACTGACCTCAACGGGTCCAGCAGCCTTCCTTGGCTTAATAGCACACAGCGTATGCATCACCTCCTGTTCCTCCACTGTGAGGGTGAAGCTGCTATGGGCTGTCAGACGGTCTGTGCCTGTGTCTGTTGACTCTGCTTTAAAAAAGGACAAGAGGAGGTTTAGCTCCTCTGCCAATGGAGCATCGTCATCAGCAGTGCCGAGGTTGACCTTGTGGTTAGTGATATGCTGGACTCCTTGTCAAACCTGCCTGTTGTTGCCGTCTGGGTAGCCCTCTTCATGTAGCCTTTTGTAGCCTTACAGATGCCACTCTTTAGGTCGGCCTGGGCCACACTGTAGAGGGCCTTGTCTCCAGACATGAAGGCGCTATCTCTTTTTCAGCAGCAGCAGCCAGGCCTCCCTAGTCATCCAGGGCTTCTGGTTGGGATAGGTCCTAATGGTCTTGTGCACTGTAATATTGTCAGTGCAGGTCTGGATGTAACACAAGGCACTGTTAATGAACACCTCCAGATTAAGGTGTTGGAAAATGTCCCAGTTAGTCCTAATGAAGCAGTCCTGCAGCTGTTGAGAGGCTCCCACAGGCTAGGTTAACAGTCTGTGGTGGTGAGGGCTGTTGTTCACAGGTAGGTGCATGCAGGAACTAAAATCGGTGACAGCTGGTCGGATTGGGCCAGGTATAGTAATGGTATGGCCCTGTATCCCCGCTTGATGTTACTGCATACTTTGTCCAGGTTGTTAGCTCCCCAGGTTTCACCGTCCACATGCTAGTGGAATTTTGGGAGTACAGGGGAGGACCTCGTTAGCATTGGCACTTGGCGGAATGTGAAATGCTTTGAGCAGCACCATAATGAACTCCCTGGGAAGGTAGAAGGGTCTGCATTTCACCATCATGTATTCCAGGTCCGGGTAGTAATGACTGTCCACTGTTACTGTGGTTGTACAAACATTGATATTAGCATAAACACAGAGCCGCGCTCCTCTACTCTTGCCGAAGTCTGCTTCTGTCTTGATCCAATGAGGAGTACCCAGCTTGCCAGTCTGGGAATGGATGAGTGAATGCAG
Source organism: Antennarius striatus (assembly GCF_040054535.1). Taxonomy (NCBI): domain Eukaryota; kingdom Metazoa; phylum Chordata; class Actinopteri; order Lophiiformes; family Antennariidae; genus Antennarius; species Antennarius striatus. Next base: position 21,841,616 of record NC_090785.1, on the reverse strand, counting down.
GCTCCCGTAAACAAAAGGACGCAGCTGTTCCTGGTGGAACACGTAACAACCAGAGTGTCTGTTCATCCATTTTATTGCTGGGGGATCAGGCATTGGTGACAAAGATGCTGGGGAGCGGTTGTCTGTGCGATTGCTTTTGTAGGATCCCCAAGATGCCACCCTGCTTCTGTCTTCTTTCCCTCTGCTGCTATGAAAAGTCTAAGATGAAAATACCATTATCATCTTAGGTTCGGCACTTTATTTTTGCAATAATTCTTAGCTTAACATAAACATTGTAATTATTGTGTAAGAATGTTTCCAGATAATTAATGCTTGAATTGAAAACAGACAGTAAAGAGACAGGCAATGAGGGAATTGAACAGAGGTTTAAACATGTAAAGAAGTATGTTGCTTCCACCAACGGGCCATGGGGACACTTTATGATATGTTTCAAATACTGACAATTGGTTTTAAAAAAGTAAATAGATCATATATGACATATTTCTGGTATTAAGTTCTGTCTTAACCAGCTAGAGTCTGCAGTAAAAAAGTTCTATGAATAAAAATATGATTTGCATCAAGTATTGAGACGGATCTCTGCAAAACCAAGTGGACCTGTACAGCAGTTAGCTCTCCCCCTTGGTTCTAAATGCAGCATGTTTAAACTGGACTTGTTTATAACCACTCCTTCCTCATCTCAAAGTTGTGTCTGTTTTCAGCAAATCACTTGATCATCTACGGTATGTGAGATCTCTACAGCCAAAGAGAACATCAGTCCAACTAATCTAGATTCTCTGACCAGGAAATTCCTTGTTGGTTTGTCTGAAAAAACATTATCAATGTAATTTTGTGGCCTTAGATGTTCATGTTATTTATTTATTTGGCATTATTTAGAATGTAAGATAAAGACAAAAATTAAAATTGAAAAGATTATGGGACAATTCAGTCCAAAACTGATCAATTAATTTTATCTGTTTAACCAGCAGGTTAAAAACAGCCAATTAACCTTGAATTACATTACATCTGTGCTTCTCAATTATTTTCTGTTATGCCCCCCCAGCAAGAAGAAAAAAATTACCCCCTACACACACACACACACACACACACACACAACGCCGCGATTGAATAATATCATTTGTCTATAAAATTGTCATAAGTACACCTCTGCATAACATTGTGTCCTTATCAACATTGAAGAAAACAAAAAGGAAATATAGTTCAACTTATAACAAAGAATAAGTTTTATTAACACAACTTTTTAATCTATAGCAGAAAAGATTTTAAGTGCATTAATTTCCCTGAAATAAAAAAAAAAAAGTTTTCTTTCTTTTTTATCAAAATGAGGAAGTCATGATTAACGGCTACAATGAGCTCATTTAGGCATTGAACAGCGGGTCAAAGCGAGGTTTGACTCGTGACACTGAACTCTCATCTCCTGCTCGATGTTTCAGCTCCTCTGTGATAGTGTGGGTTTATGTAGTAGTATGTAGTAAGTAATTTGGTACGCTGTCTTATATGATGCTAACAGAGCTCGCTGGTTTACTGAAGTAGCATTCAAAAAGCGGGATGATTGTTGGCAATCTATGGCAACTTTTTGCTGAAATAACTCCAGCGGCTCATCGGTGTGCTCTGGGTGTAATGTCTTTAAGTTCCGCCTTCATTTGTTTGGCTTCATGCTGTCCGCTACCAGCATTTTTAGACACAGTAAACACACCGGCTCTCCTCGTCTCCCAGTCACAGTGAAGCCCAGCGCTACAGACGCTTCATAGTTGCTTCACACTCCCTGTGCACACCTGACAATGAGAGCACCACTGCCAACTACTGTAGTGGATGTGCAATTACACTTTATTCTAGTACTAGCATGTCCTCCAGAGTCACATGTGCCCATCCTGGGGGGGAGCGCCCCACTATTTGAGAAGTCCTGCATTACATAGTGAAACTATAAGGCTATATTTAAATGGCCTAATGTCATTTATACACCTAATTTAAAGTGTCTAAATCAACTACATATAATCTCAGCACAAAATGAGATGCTATTCTAAAAAGGGTTTAGTGTTTAGTCTGTTAAGTTTTTCATACTGTAGTAATGTTTAGGATGTAACTGGAATCAACCATCGTCTCATCTCTCGGTATTGTATCATTGATTAAATGTCCTGGACTGAGGCAAGACATGAATTTATGTACTGTGTTTTACACACAGTCACTGCATTCATCTGGTGATCAACAAAAAAATATTTCTGAAAGTCATTCAAAAGAATAAGATGCCTTCCTCAAGATTGATAAATGAACAAATACATTTTAAAAATGACTATCACTGTACTTCTGAAACATACAGTATATTTGTAGTGAGCTTTACAGACAGAGCTGGGTATAATAATAGTATTTAAATTATTATTATTATTAATAATAATAAGAAGAAAAAGAATTGTTATTATTATCATTATCATTATTATTATTATTATTATTATTATTATTATTATTATTATAACAGTAATAATAGCAATAATAATAGTAATAATTATAGTCTGCTGCTTTTGTAAAACATCCATCTGTACAATCCCCAGACAGTAACAGATCATATATTCCACTCTACCATATATTTCATTACAATCCGCAAATGGCTTGCAGATATAAAATGTTTTAGTATCTGTTGCTTTCAATAAGAATCCCATTATCCCTCTAAAAACACCAGTAAATTCAGCTCAACAGTGAGCAAGAGAGTACCGTAATTTGGAGATTTAGGGGCAAAGAAGCCATACGTTTTTACACAATACTTGATGACATGACAGGAATTAAAAGTTTGTTTTTCTCAATTGCAATGCTTTAAAATTAGAGGGAAGGAAGTGCTTTCACTTGTGTGTTTTCTTTTACATTCTTCAGTTGATTCTCTTGGCAAAAATGAAACCACAAGAGAGACTGGTCTGGGAAGAAGACACCAGAGTGTTGACCAGGGTTAGAATTACAAGAAGTCCAGTAAATCAGCCCACCTTCCTGCTGAGGTCTGAACACTTGCAAAAAAGGAATGGGATGAGTGTAGTTATAAAAAAAAACAGGTGAACTCTGCCTATTCTTCATTCTAGTTTTAACGTCATTGGCTGCTCCTCACTGCCAGTGGTTTTCCAACAATTTGACTGACCAATAAAGACCGCAGAATATAGAGTCAAAGCTCTGATTTCACCAGGAAACAAAGTGTGTTTTCTACATTTTTTCCATTCTTTAGTAATTGGTAGTAGAAGACAGGAAGTTTAAACAAAAATACCACTTTTTGACTAAAACACTGAGAAAAGTGATTTTGACGCTAATATTTTTCGGTATAATGACACGTCAAACAATACAAAAAACATTGAGAAAAGGCTTTTGATGGTAAAATATTTTTTTAACAAATATACCCACCAACTATGACCACTATCTGCATTTGATAATATTTGCTGTCGCAGCTATAACTAATCTCGGTGGCATCTCTCTGGGGTCCAGGGCCTGCAGTGAAGGGGATGTGATTTAGAGCTCCGTCTATTCATCAACTCCATAATCACAATAGCTATTATTACAGTCTTTCTCTCTGAATTGCTGGGACACATTCTCTATGAGAATGTGAGCTGCATGAATGTGTCCAACTTTTGGGGCGGCAGTAGCTCAGTCCACTAAGTTTTGTACGAGGGACTAGAAGTCGCTGGATCAAGACCCATGTGGGCCAAGATTCTTGGGGTGTGAGCTGGAAGTGGGAGGCCTCAGCTCACCTCCTGAGGACTGTGAAGATGCCCCCCCCAACACACACACACACACACACAAGTCACTGCCTGTCAGTCTCTCCCTGTACTAATTTAACAGGCCTCTGGTGTGTGTGTGTGTGTGTGTGTGTGTGTGTGTTTGTTTCATGGGCCTGTACACACATGTATGGCTTGAATGTAAAGATAATTTCCCCAAGGGGGTAATTAAAGTGAATTTCTTTTATAGTTTCGCTATTGTCACCATTCACTCACAGGGGATCAGTTTGTCACTACACTAGTGTAGGAGTATGATATTAATAGAGGAGCTCCGGTTGGATATAACCAATCAAATATCGACGTCAGTTTTAGCCAAGTAGCAGCAGTCAGCTGACTTGAATGCAGGAGGGCGTGGTTTTGAATGCAGGAGGGCGTGGTTTTGAATGCAGGAGGGCGTGGTTTTGAATGCAGGAGGGCGTGGTTTCAAAACCCAGTAATGGCGAACACTATTCCAGTGACGGTCCGTAGGCAAGACCCTTAAGGCTATATCAGCCTACCTCAAATATGAGCGAACACAATAAAGACAGAGTCATATCGGCTCGGACATCGCCCCCGTCAACAAGATCTGCATCAGTTGCTAGGGAACCAGGGCAATCTGAAGGGCGGAGAATACGGAGTTGTTGGAATGCTACTACACGAGTAATCCCAGAGAGAGGGGATATATGGGGCGGATGTGGGACCAATGGATGCTTCGAAACCCACAATCAAGGCTAACAAAGAAACAGCTGTTAGCCCAGTGTTCCAACATCCGAAACATCCAGAAGAGCGCAGTCCTAGGAACAGCCAAGATGAACCCTCAGACTCCCAGGCCTCTGGTAGAGGACCTGAGCTTGAGGAAGACACACAGATACCACCCCATAAGGGTGTATCAATTATTCATTCATTAAATTCTCTTGAAGATGAGACGACTGCAATCGCCACACAGACACAGGCAGATCAGGTGGAGCTATTTGTTCTGAGGAATCAGCACTACCCAGTGTACCACTGTGTTGGTCACTTCAGATTATTTTAAAAAAAACACAACCCTATGAGTCTTCTGCTCACCATAACTGTAGTCAACCAGCACTCACCTGTTGTTAGCTGTTGGAATGAAATGTGTTGTATTCACTTTTTTGTACGCGTGTATTTTCTTTCCTCTTTCTATCAGATCACTAACAGCACTTTCAGCATGCACACAATTTGAATTGGCATTCCCTTTGCTTATTTTGAATTTCAGAACACAGATTTCAGGCATTTCCTATGGATTAATGTACATTCCGTCCTTTTCTTGTAGACAAAGTGTCTCGTCTACAGCTGCTTTGCCACTTTGTGGATCACAAATGTGCTGGAGCCTATCCCAGCTGACTACAGTCGACAAGTGGCCACATGAAAGACAATCAGTCACGCACACACTCACACTTACCGACTACTTCATATATTCAATCCACCTAAATTGCATATTTTCTAGAGGTGGGAGGAGGCCAGAGAATCTGGAGAGAATCCACACGGACGCAGAGAAAACATACAAACTCTGTCACCCAAATAGATATCTAGTGAACCAACTTTACTACTAAACTACATCTAACAGGTTCCATGAAGGTAGTTACTGTCCAAATTCATGTTCAAGGTACTTTCCTGACATGTTAACCCGAAGCTACATTCTACTGTATATTCGGGCACTCTTAGTAAGTACCATTAAAAAAGTATAATTGGTAACTTATACTGATTAACACCAATTTCATAAAAACCTCTTCACTCAATGACTTTTCTTACCCAGTTTTAAAAACAGAAACAAATGTGAAGTGAAAATTCAACCAACTAAGCCTAGCTTTCATTCTGTTTTAAAACAAACTTTCATCTCGATAAATCACTTGGCAAGACTTCTTTTTTCATTCCATTGTGTTCTATCCATTGGTGAGCAGTGTGCAAATATGGTCACTATTTATTCTGCTGCTGAATGTTTGCTTTACAAGTAGAACACTTTCGTTCTACAGTGTATATATTTGCCTGTGTATTTGCCTGGAAAACAAATACCTTTATTATGAGGAACACATGCAAAGGTGGAAGAATCAGTGACAGCACACACTCCAAAAGAAAGTAATACATAGCTCTTTGTATTACATCAGCCTTGAAACTAATAGTAGTATGAATAATAAGAAATATCAATGAAAACAATGCTCTGCTTTTCATCGTCAGGTCTGAAGAGCAGACAATAAATATCTGGCATTCATGCTGTAAACACGTATTGATGATCCCAGATTGCATTGCAGTTTGCTTCATATCATTGTATGACATTCTGACAGCACAATACTGTCCAAATGTCACTCTAAAAGTTTTTCAGTTTTATGTCCAGTTTTATCCATCTATCATGTCTATCTATCATATATTTATCTTTTTTCTTGTAGACGAGATGAACGTAATCATCTACAGACATCCATCAACTTTGCAGGTCACAATTCTGCTAGAGCCTAACCCTGCCGTCTACGGGTAAGAGGCAGGGTACAGCCCAAACCCATTGCCAACGTGTCGTGGGGCCACATATAACAACCAGTCACACAGACACTCAGGTCTATGGTCTATTCAGAGTTGTGAATTCACCTAAATTGCATGTTTTTTGGAAGTGGGAGGGAGCCAGAGTCAGGTACCCACCTGCTGCACCTCAACAGGAGATACTCGGTCGCATGAAATCTAGACAATGTTGTTTTTAGTCAGTGACAGAGTTGCTTTGTCTCTGAAACACTCGGGCTCCAACAATGTGACCAACCACACCTCCTTTTGAGACCTCAGAGCCTGAGATTAATAACTTTTTCATACAGAATTTAACAAAGACAATAACACCAAACAAGCTTATTTTAATTAAAATACGTTTTTTGGAGAACAGCAGAGTTTGTATATTTCTAATTACTAAACGGATTACAGCGCCGTACACATTCAGGGCTCATACTTTAGTGGTCAGTGCAGAATCACAATTAGAAGCTTTTATGGGTTTTCACTGAGCTGCCGCAACTTGTTAGCTTTCAGTGTTGAGTTTAGCATCTGCTGCCTGCTGGTTTTGTTTCATTTGTATTCTGCGTGCACGACGTGAGCTCTCTAAGCAAACGAAGATCCACAGAGGGCAACGCATGCAAACACGGCCACGCCCAAAGCTCCAATGTAGCATGAAGCCAGCTGCTCTACATCAGTGAGATTATCAAACCGCCAAAAAACATCACTGCTTTCATGTGCGAACCGCATCATATCTAAATGCCCCCGTCAGCCAGTCGCTCTCTCATGTTGATGCAAGTCTCTCAAAACGCGCTGTTTGTGGTCTCTTTGTGTCTTTGTGACAGTCAGCAAGTGTTATTCCTCTTCGAAATAAAGAAAACACAGATCAAAACAGACCATAATAAACACGAACAATAGATTGAATAGATTGAATGGAATCAGTTTTATATAAAATAGCTCAGGACCAGACAGATCCTTGACTCACTCAACTTCCTAAATTTGCATGACATCATACAATTGGCCTGTTTTGTGAGAATCCCAGCAGTAAATACAGCTTTTACTACCCGTCTGTGTTAACGCAGTGGTTTTGTGTATTATGTTCAGGCAGCCCCAGGTTTACTCAAAACCAATTACAAGTATTCAGACTCATGATGGTTTCACAATCACTTTTATTCTGCAATGTTCTGGTAAACAACACCGTCTGGAATGTCATTTCCATGGAGACTAACAAAGGACAAAGACCACAGAGACAAGTAGTGGGAATTAGTTTCTTCTAGAGCCCTTGAGCACAGCCTGCTTGGTTCTGAAGGCTGTTTCGAATACTTCAGACGGCACGATTGGAGGGTCATTGTTGTTCCTATGAGCTACCAACCAAGGTACTTACAGCATCAAACTCCTGTCTTTATAAAAGGAATGAGCCAGCAAGGTGAAATGACAATAGCTGCTCGTACCAGTTAGCAGATACACCACTATTAGCTAGAAATGTCTGCAAACTCATGAACGTGAGGTCTGAGAGGTCCTTAAGATCAACACTCCACCGAATATGAAATGTTGGCTGTTACTGTGATAATCACATGCTTCTCAGCAAACTGGAGACACTGCAGTGATTTATATCATGCATTTTTGCTCGTGGACACCCATGAGGTACCAAACGTCACACAATGACGTGGGACAAGGATGCCACTCCATGTGCTCTGGGGGAAAAAAGGGCTTTTATGTCACAAGTGAGATGGTTCAGATGTTTCATATCGGACACACCTCCCATACCTCAAGTTCTACATAACCAGCCATGCACCCCCCCTTGCCTTATAGGTTACTGCATCAGGATGAACATGCAAATAATCATTAAAGGTAATAAATACTGTTTCTTGTACAAAATTATTCATGATGGATTGTTTTTTCACTTTGAATTCTCCTTTGCATACGGTAAATTTCAGTGCCTCTAAGCTCTCAGTCAGCAATACTTGTTTTGTTGCATTAATGTGTTTACTCCAGTCAGGAGCTATTAAAACATGAATCTTTGCTTTTGTACTGTTTCAAGTCAGGTAATAGAAACTGTACGCAAACATCTCTTAAATTTCAAACAAACTCCCACCAGGCCTGTAGTTCGGTTCAGGAAACTGTTTTGAAGCAGAAAATAATGCATAGTTTTTAATTAGCAAATCTTAATTTTTGTCATACGTAGAGCCCAGGTTTTTTGCCCCGCTCCCTCCGTTGTGTCTCTCTCAGAGGGGTGGTCCCTGCAAGCAGGCATATGCACACACACACACACACACACACACACACACACACACACACACCTGGAGCTCATCATCTGATCTCTACACAGCGTACATATCCCATCTCTGTCAGGATGTTGTGGTTTACCCAGCAGCAACTCACGTCATGTTAATCCCCAGTTGGTTCGATTTCAACGTGTTTTTCCTTCTACTAACTAATGATCCTCGTGTTCCGTGACTCATCCAGATCCTGCTCTACTGCTGCCTCCAGTCCCAGCTTCCTGCCTCTGCCCCTCCACCTTTACCTGGACCCTTCCACTGCCTCACGGCCCGGATGCCCCCGTTGAGTCTGGGCTTTGGTTCTCTTCACTGATCCACTGGTTATCACGCATCTTATGTCAAGCAGCAATTAAATAAAGAAAAGGTTTTATACATCTGCAGAACAAGCAGCAAGCAGTGTAATGGATATAAGAATAAACATTTATAAGCACATTTTGAAATAAACTGGTACAGAGAGAACATGACATCTGCATTTTGTGTTTTATGTCACAACCACTAAGATAAATTCAGGTCACATGATCTGATGGTCTCATCCCACAAAATAAACCCTACTTTTGAATCCATGATCCAAAATCTGACATTTCTTGTTAATATTGAGAAGGTACTACAACTTCAACAGGCAATTCAGCAGGAAAAGGAAAGCTCATGCTGGACAAACACAAACAGTTGAAAACAGGAGAAAAGGAAACCAGAGGAATAGTACTCAAAAAAATCCAAGGAAAATAAATATATATATATATATATATAACATATTCATCCAGTGGTTAAGATGATGTTTGCATCATTACTGAAATAGTGCTTCAATTTATATGAAATAGAAAACTTTCAAGAGAAAGAGAAGCTCCCTATTAAGCCATTGTGTTTTATAATTGTCTGACCCTAATATTGAGACTGCATTACAACGAAAACCTGCTCCTAGAATCTGGAACACTTTAATTGTATAATCTAACTCATCTATATTTCAGCAGTGATGGTTTCCTTAAGGATTTAGATCACGCCTTTTTGAAGAGGAGCATCAAATTTGACACCAAAGTGGAATGTATTTTTCCTCGAGCCGTCTCAAACCTCTGAAAATAGTTTGTTAAAATGACTTGGATCTTTTCTACAATTCTGCTAACTGCAGGGCACAGAAACAAACAAAAAACAGAAAAGAAAGCTATGCTGGAAAAAGTATTTCCTTCTTGGCAGAAGCAAATATGTATAATTGATTTTTTTCTGTGCAACCGTGGTTAGAATGTTATTAACTAATGCATCATTTTTTTAACTGTAGTTTCATTTGCCAGACTATAGAAAATATAGTCTTAATAGATTTAATAATCATAACAGATTATTTTTTTTCTGATCACAGTAGCAGAACTTTAGGAAAGTGGAGGTATTGAGGGCTTATTGCTAAGTGAGAGAAAGATGGCAAAAAGACCATATTCAATATTTGATGCATGTGCTTAATGTTTATTAATTTATTTGAATGAGATGCACAGTAATGCCTCCCTTGCAAAAAAGCAGACATACTTAGCATATAGAGGGTAATAAATTAATCTCAAGAAGAACATTAAGCAGACAGAACTTTAGCTCAGCACAGATAATTTCTTGTTAGATCGCATAATGTCTTGCTAGTGTGTCATGTGATGCTGTCATGATTATAAGACTTCCACAATGGGACTAAAGTTCTGATTCATTATTTTAAATATTTAAATGATCTTCTAAATTAAGATCCTCTACTACTTGAATAAATGTGCACAGTATATACGTATACCAAAAGCCTGTGAATGCATTTCAGATTTCAGCAAGACAATCCTTACATGTCGACCTTCTCTTATTCCTATCTGCAAGAAAGGTATCAAATGCAGTGGTACCTCTACTTACAAAAGTAATTGGTTCCGGAAGAAATTACGTAAGTAGAAAATTTCCATGCAAATGGATGGTCATTTACCTTTTAAATGCTGTCCTCATTGTTTTTTGCTCTCTTTGGTTCATGCCCTCTTGCCCCCCCATGAACAACAGAGTGAATTCCAGTCCTCCTTCTGAACTTCTCCAACCACCCACGCGACGCCTTAAACTCCTTAAACTTCCTTTTGTTTTAATAACGTGGTGATTGTAGATGCATTACGGACATATTCTTTGGTGAGATCAACCAAACGCATCCCTTTTTCATGCTTTTCTATCATCTCTTACTTTGTTTATACGGACAAAAAACTCTTTTCTTCGTCTTTTCTTTTCCTCTTTTCTCCGTCACTTTCTTGGGGTCCATAGTGAATACTCTAAAAGTTAATATATTTACGTAAAACAATCAGAACACCTCACGGGTCGAGGGCCGAATGACGAGGACGCTGCATAGACACCTATCTACTGTAGATACACACAGAGGTCCCTCTTAGCCAATGGGATGCCAGGAAGATACTATGTAATAGCCAATGGCAGGGCAGCTATGAGAATGTTGCGTTCAGGAACCTGTGGGAGCTGGGAGTATCAGCCCATACTGTATTTTTACCTTTCGTAAGTTGAAAAATCTTTCGTATCTAGAGGCAAAATTTTCCTGCTGAGAAGTTTCGTAAGTAAAAAATTTCGTAAGTAGAGACATTCGTGAGTAGAGGTACCACTGTAACTCTATCATCGACTCCCCCCCACGAAAAAAAAAATCATGCAGAAAAGTGCACTAAATCCAGTAAGTATGAACTAAAGCTCTGTCTTCTGTTTGATGGTCAGTGTCAGACAGAGCAGCACAAGCTGGTTGTGTCCCGCTACCCGTGAGAGTGTTGGTCCTGAAATGACGCAGGCCTCATTGTTGGCGTTTTGCTATCTCACAGCAGCAGACGTTCATTGTGCCATTGATTCATGATAATCTGGTCTAAACCCAATGACTTTTGAGTTTAGACCTTTTGGGTTTTGTTTTCATGCTGCATGAGATTCTGATGTGCTAGTTGGTCAGAGATGAGACTGGTTTGTTAAAATAAGTCCCTTATGTCGTCATGTTGCTTTAATGATAAGTGAGGTGCACTGAAATCTTTAATACATGTGTTCATATATGATGCCATAAATAATTTTGAATTTGAATTTAGTTTTGAAAAAACTCATCTCACACATTTCCGTACAGTACCATGTGCCTTTTTCTTGTGAGGTTTAAAACTTCTCATGGCCCTTCAAAGAGGATAGTCGGCCAGCGTTAATGAATATCTTAACATTTCCACGGCCTCCACAGTGCCAGAAGCAGGTGTGTGGTGAGTAAGCCCAGAGTCCCTCAGAAAAACCTGGAACTGTTTCATCGAGTGTCAAAGGATTTCCAACATCTGTTTGATTTCATCAGCAGGGCTTGCATGGGCTTTGAGGTTCCCAGTGTTTCTGGGGTGCTTCGTGTGTCGTTCACATTGACTACTCTAATTGAGTAAACAGAGATAGTCTAATAAGGAATATCTGAGTGTGTTTATGAGCAGGATCAAAAGTGAGCGGCGTGTCTAAAAAGTTTTGAAATCATAGGGAAACCGAGAAGCAAACAGCTTTCAACACTGCTTGTGGGAATTGAACACACGCTTGCAGCCGCAGATTAGAAGTCCTGGAGCCAATTGACAGTAAATTTGTCGAGGGAACGTAATGAACATATGGCCCCGCTTACCCATCTGATTCCATGCATTTTTGACTAGATGCAGAATCATCAATGGGTGCTGCAGTATGTTACTCCAAACACAAAGTAACCCATCCGTCATTCAAACAGATGAATGCCACTCTGGCAGAAATGCTTGTCTTGTACAGTTTTAAAAATAACAATGATTGGTTTTGTTACTGAAAGCAATCATTTTGATTGTATATCATGAATAAATGCCAATGGTTTTCTAATTCCAGTAGTTTATTTTCAGTTTACAGTAATTCCTTGTCACTCATGGTTAATGCGTTCCAGGATCACCCGTGAAAAATGAAATTCCGCGATATAGCGACAAACTATTTATTTTATTACTTTCGGTAATTTAAATGTTTATGAACCCTCCCCATACTAATCATATCTTTTATCTGTACAGGCAAACCTCGGTTTCCGACAACAATTCATTCCTGAAGGCTTTTCATATAGCAATTTGTTTGAATCCCAAATACATTTTTCCCATTACAAATAATGTAAATGCTCTTAATCTGTTCCAAGACGCTAGAAAACTACCCTTTTTTCAACATATGTTATTTCATAATCTCATTTATATATCAAATTGTATAGGAATGAAACATATGAAAGAACTGTTGGCATACGTGAATGTTGGAGAGGGAGAGAAAGAAGGATGTTCCTGCGTTCTTTTCGCGTCCGACTTCCAAATTTTGTTCGACTTCTAAGACAAAAAAATTCCGAATTTTTTGGTCGAATTCTGATTTGTTCGATGTCTAAAGCGCTCGAAAACCAAGGTTTTTTTGTATTACCTTTTCCCACAATCTTATAGACTGTCTAAAACACTTGTGTGTTTCACAGAAATGCACTGTGATCTTTGAGTCTCAGAATGCAGTGTACTTCCAATAGCATGCACGTACGGTATCACATGACTACCTACTAAAATTCAGCGATGTAGTGAAGCACAAACAACCGAGGGATTACTGTATTTTATTATATTTTATGATTTTATAACTATGCTGTTATTATTTTGGGTAATGCTTCTTCTTTCTATTTTGTTTTTTTTAACAGTATTTTGTTGCTGTTGTAATTTAGAGCAATCTCTGTCAAAAGAATTATTTTCGGCATGATATTGTTCTATTTTATCATGTCTGTCATCAACAGGCAAAGTGTATTTCATGTCGGTTAGTTGTACGTCTTACATCCAGAGGTTTAATATACAGAGTTTCAGTGCCTTCTGGAAGGTTTAATGAGGATAAAGAAATGTGTGTCTTGATTTACCTTGAAGTTTCTTTCAGAGATGAAATGTTTTCTGTGTTTCCGTCAGGTAAAACGAGGAACACAGAACCTGGTACATCACACGTGATGAGACATACATTTCAACCAAGAATCAGCATCAATCTCACTACCTCTAAAAGATTTGTTTTAGTAAACCATCTGCATCTTTTCATATTTGTACAATAAGTCATGACATGAGCTTATTTCTTTTTTGTTTTCTTGTGCCATCTGAACCAGGTTCACTACTCATTTTTAGACTATTAATGCTATTTTTTACTTTAAAGTGTGAAATACCTTTGGAGCAGAAGGTCGCTGTGGCTCAGCAATCATCCAAAAAAGGAATGTTACAATGACTAAAAGCGGATAATGAGAACAGAATTGTAATTTTAATAAGTATTCGATTAGGTGAGGTTTCATCTGAAGAATAAATTATAATTTAAATCTTATTCCAAATGTAAAAAGTGTCAAGGATTTTTAAAATGTTTTGGAAGGAATGGTTGAAGTCGTTGAATTTGATATTTCAAGAAAAGCTTTTATTCCTGTTTCTCAACTGTCTGTTTTCCACTTTGCACGACCTTCGGGTTTTCCCAATGTGCCCCCCATTCATTATCTCTATGTCTGAAAACACAAAATGACAGAGGTTATACAGGGGATTCACCTTAACTACCTATCTTTAACGTAGAATGTGTACCCATAAGTTGTTATTTTAGAGTGAAAAAGCCTCAATTATAATGAATATATGATATCAACTGATCCCTTTTCCAAGTTATTTAGATTAATAAATCAATACACATTACTTTTCCTGAATTGCCAGGTGTCTTGGGTAGTTATTTAGGCAAATAGATTTTCTAACTACAGTACACAATGAAAGGATCACTGCTTTTAACTGGATAGAAACCAGTGTCGAGTCAAGCAGAGATTGGTGTGTATGAATAGCATGTGTGGGCACACAAATTGAGGAAGCATATTTTAGAACACGTTTCTCTCTTTACAAATAAAGTTGACACAGAAATTCCTGTTAAATTCAGCAGCAATAATACATTTATTTTATTCATTTTGCAAAGTTATTGAGTTAATGGTTGAAACCAAAAGGTTAAAAGACTGCATGAGTAGAACGTGGTCTTTCAATGTTTCCAATTGTCATTTTATTCCCATGCAGATTTACGTGAACAAAAATACACTCAGTATAAAGTATAAAGACACAATGAGAGGTAATCTGCTCAGAGAACAGACTGAAGGACGCGTGCAGATACACCATCACTTCTACCGCCTCCGTCAACTCTGTACCCAGGGGTGGACAGTAACGGAGTAAATTTACTTAAGTACTGCACATAGGTACAGATTCTGAGGATTTTTACTTTACTCAAATACTAGAATTCTTTCGTACTTATTACTCTTACTCGAATACATTTCCGAGGCAAAGATTTTTACTCTTACTCAAGTTAATTTCTGAGAAGGCTCATGAATACTCGTTACTTTTAGGTTTGCCTGTTGTTTTTTGTCGACTCCCCCCCCCCCCAATGCAATTGGCCACACGCAGTGTTCATTAAAGGACATCAAAAAAGGACAACGCAGACTCAGACAAGAAAAAGTACATTTTCAAATGCTTATTGTGTTTGCTGAAGAAAAACTGACAAAAGTCACACCTAGAGACCTCTGGTCACTTCATTTTACAGAACTACAGACTGACAGAGACTGGGGGACACAGGGCCACAGAGACACACAGACTGAGGGAGGAGACAGACAGACAGACACACAGACTGAGGGAGGAGACAGACAGACAGACAGACAGACACACAGACTGAGGGAGGAGACAGACAGACAGACAGACAGACAGACAGACAGACAGACAGACAGACAGACAGACAGACAGACAGACAGACAGACAGACAGACAGACAGACAGACAGACAGACAGACAGACAGACAGACAGACAGACAGACAGACAGACAGACAGACAGACAGTCAGTCAGTCAGTCAGTCAGTCAGTCTGGGGGAGACAAATATTGTGGTCCTGGGATATGTCCTTCCTGTAAACATTGAGTTGTTGAAAGCAGAGATTTAGTTTGTTGTAAAGCAGTGGTTCTCAACCAGTAGTCCACCAGGGTGTCCTTTAGGGGTTCCAGTTGGTCCCCAGTTAAACCATTTGGTTGGGCCTGTATGGCTCCATTTGGTCTTGTGTGTGTATGGAAGGGGGGAATTGTTTAATAAAATGTAAAAATGACATAATTGTCCTCTTTGATGATTCCATTAATTTTATTTCCATTTTTATAGATGTTGGGGAAGGCTTGGTTCAGTATAACATGATGGTTCTACAGGCAGCACATCAGTGCAGGTGGTTTCAAAGAGTTTTCTCTGAAACAAGAGACACAAGGTACTATACGTATATAACACTGTAAAATGACAGTAATTCAGTCAGGTCCATTCATCAAAGATAAAAAAAATAGAGATTTACTCTGACTCTTACTTTAATTACATTTAAAAGCATTTACTCTTGAATACTTAAGTACATTTAAAAGCAAGTACTTTTTTTACTCTTACTCAAGTTATGTATTGACTGGGCTACTCTTACTTGTAGCAGAGTAAATTTTGACCAGAAGTATTTGTACTCTTACTCAAGTACTGGGGTGAAGTACTCTGTCCATCTCTGTCTGTACCAGGCACAGTTTGTTAGTTTGTAACATTGATTTCATTATTGGATATTTTGTTCCAAAGGCCATGTTTCTGATTAAGAAATAAAACTAAATATCAAGCTTGAAATGAATTAGTGTTTGAAAAAAGGATTCTGATAATAAATATTAATTATCTTCAGTCCTCTGTTGCTGTGCAGTTTGGATAGACATAATACAGCAAGCAGATCAGAAGTAAGCTGTAGGGCCAATAGACACCATCAACACAATCAGATACACACACACACACACACACACACACACACACACACACACACACACACACACACACACACACACTTAAACAAAACATTCAAAACACAAAGAAACCCAACACCAGCCGTTGGCCCTTGACACCACAGACCACCACAACACTTCAAATGATACTCTTGTATATCTCAATAACTGAAACATACAAAAATACCACAAAATATACTATCACAGATTCAGAATAGCAAATCTAGCTATCAACTGAGAGGAAACAGCATTTTTACAGAAGAAATCAAGAACTACACTAATAACATTTTCATTATCTTTTACTGGCGTCAAACTCTGGAACAAACTGGACAGTGAAGTCAGGAGTCTAGGAACTCTATCTGCATTTAATAAGGCTTTAAAAACTTGACTTTGCAAGGTTATATTTCACAAATGATGGTTTGAGTCTTTCACTGTCATAGCTTTTTATACTACATGTGTAGTATGCCTGTGAAAAAACATCACGGTGACCTTAGTGCAGCAACCGAGACGGTGAACGATAGTCAGATTAGTAGTCAATACATGCAAGACGTTATGAAACAATAACGTACCTAAATAAAATATTTAAATTAGGGTTGTCACTTTAACGCGTTAATTAGATTAATTACGCTACAAATTAACGCGCTATAATAATTAACGAAATTAATCGCCAGTGGCAAGTTAATGCGCAAGAATTTTAAATTTGTCCCATTGAGGGACCCGTAGGCTGCAGTGACGTCACTTCCTACCTGCGCCACTAGTCAAAAGCAGAGTGACTGACAACAGAGATGGACGCGACACAGCAGAGCCAGGCAAGACCACTGGGACCTTTGGGCGGATATGTAAAGAGTCTTTGAGTATCCAGAAAAGCGTTATATAAATCTAATCCATTATTATTATTATTATTATTATTTGTACCTTTTGTAAAAGAGACTTTCCATATCACCGAAGCAGCTCCAGCCTAAAGTATCATTTAAATACAAAACATGTCAAGGACACAGAGTTGAACGTTAGTTTACCCTTTTATTAAATGAAAAGCCTGTTGGCATCTTGCTATTTAGTTTCTGTATTTAGAGGCATGTTATACTCTTCATTTTGAATTGGTGTATTGAGTCAGCTTTAGTATTCATTTTGATTGAGAGTCTGCTTATGTGCCTATTTGAGACTCACCTTATTTTATTTCTGAATGTTATTTATTTTATTTATCTGCAGTGAGAACAGGGAACAGGTGGAGGAGAAGCTAGAGAGGTGGAGGTTTGTCCTGGAAAGGAGAGGAATGAAGGTTAGCCGCAGTAAGACAGAGTACATGTGTGTGAATGAGAGGAACCCAAGTGGAAGAGTGAGGTTAGAGGGAGAAGAGATCAAGAAGGTGGAGGATTTGAAGTACTTAGGGTCAACAGTCCAGAGCAATGGAGAGTGTGGAAAAGAGGTGAAGAAGCGTGTCCAGGCAGGATGGAACGGGTGGAGGAAAGTGTCAGGTGTGATGTGTGATAGAAGAGTTTCAGCTAAAATGAAAGGAAAGGTGTACAAAACTGTGGTGAGACCAGCGATGCTGTTTGGTCTAGAGACAGTGTCACTGAGGAAAAGACAGGAGACAGAGCTGGAGGTAGCAGAGATGAAGATGCTGAGGTTCTCTCTGGGAGTGACCAGGATGGATACGATCAGGAATGAGTCCATCAGAGGGACAGCACATGTTAGAGGTTCTGGAGATAAAGTCAGAGAGGCCAGACTGAGATGGTTTGGACATGTCCAGAGGAGAGATAGTGAATATATTGGTAGAAGGATGCTGAGTTTTGAACTGCCAGGCAGGAGGCCTAGAGGAAGACCAAAGAGGAGGTTTATGGATGTAGTGAAAGAGGACATGAAGGTAGTTGGTGTGAGAGAAGAGGATGCAAAGGACAGGGTTAGATGGAGGACACTGATTCGCTGTGGCGAAAAGAAGAAGAATTTATTTTAGTTAACTATTCGTATTACATTTTTGAGAAACGCACCTGGCCTCATTGGTTTGCTGATGTGCTTGTAACCGGTCAGAGGTAGGACCCACGTACAGCACAGACTGAGACCAGATCAGTAATAGTCCAACAGTTTATTCTGAGGTTCGCACAGAATGGCAGCAATATTCCAGACAAACAGTCTCCGTAAACAGGAATCCCAGGTGACAGGTATCAGACAAGGAACGAGCAGGCAGAGTAGTCAACGACAGAAGGCTGGTCAGTTTACCGGGGCAGAGACGAGGAAGACGGGTCGAAGACAGGCAGGGTCGTAACCGAGGAAGCAGTCCGGAGATCAACGCGAGAGAGCTATGCATGACACAAAGACAATCTGGCAGAGACTGAGAGGAATGGGAGGGTATATGTACTGAGAAGGCAGGTGATAATCAGGTGAGGAAACACAGGTGAAGGCAGTTGCACTGATGAGTTTGGAGTGGAAGGCAGGTAGAGCTGGGCGGATGAGAGGAAAACCAGGAGCGGATTGTGACAGGACCCCCCCCTTCAAGGGACGGCTCCAGACGACCCAGACTGAGCGGGGAGGGAGGGGGGAGGCCGGAGGGGGGCTAAAACTCCTCTGAGACAGCGGAGTCCACATCGTCGTCTGCAGAAGAGGAAGATGAGCCGGAGGAAGTGTCCACATCCGAGCCACCATCTTCCGGTGGGTCGGCAGGCCCATCAGCAGCAGGTCCCCCAGGGGACGGGATGGAGGATGGAGCAGGCTGGTCCGGATGCAGGCGGTGAAAGTCTGCGATGAGCCGAGGATCCACGATGAACCGGGCCGGAACCCAGGAACGATCCACCGGACCGTAACCTTCCCAGTCCACCAGATACTGCATACCACGTCCATGGCGGCGAGAGCGCAAGAGGCGCTTGACAGCATACACAGGACCACCATCGACAAGCTGAGGAGGAGGAGGGGGTGGTGTAGGGGGAACAAGAGGACTCACCCGGACAGGCTTGATCTTGGAGACGTGGAATGTCGGGTGGATCTTCATGGACCCTGGGAGCTGCAGGCGGACCGCTTCCGGGTTAATGATGCGAGAGATGGGGAAGGGCCCCACAAACCTGGGAGCCAGCTTGCGACTCTCCACCTTGAGGGGCAGGTCACGGGTGGAGAGCCAGACCCTCTGGCCGACCTGGTAGGCGGGAGCAGGCTTACGGCGCTTGTTGGCGGCGGCAGCATAGCGGTCAGCAGACTTCAGGAGGGCAGTGCGTGCTCGTTCCCAGGTGCGACGGCAACGACGGACAAAGGCTTGAGCTGACGGGCAGGCAGCTTCCCTCTCTTGGTTAGCAAAGAGCGGCGGCTGATACCCATAGGCACACTGGAAGGGGGAAAGGCCCGTGGAGGAGCAGGTGAGGGTGTTGTGGGCATATTCCACCCAGATGAGTTGCTCCGACCAGGAAGCAGGATTGTCAGCCGTGAGACAGCGAAGCTGGGGGGCGCGCTGGGACAGGATCGCCCCCACCCCCACGCTGGATGCATCCACCTCCACGGTGAACTGGCACTCAGGATCGGGGATCTGGAGGATGGGTGCAGTGGAGAAACCAGTCTTGAGGGTGTCGAAGGCTCCTTGAGCTGCATCGGTCCAACGGAAGGAGGTCTTGGATGAGGTGAGGGCAGAGAGGGGAGATGCGATGGAGCTGAAACCTCTGATGAAGCGCCGGTAGAAATTGGCAAACCCCAAGAAACGTTGCAGTTGCTTGCGTGTCTCCGGGACAGGCCAGGAGGTTACAGCAGAAACCTTAGCAGGATCCATTTTTATGCAGTCTTTGGCAATAATGTACCCCAGGAAGGAGACTGAGGGTACATGGAACTCACACTTCTCTGCCTTGACGAAGAGGGCATTGTCCAGGAGGCGGCGGAGGACGGATCTGACGTGGACGATGTGTCCTCCTGGCTGCGGGAAAAGATCAGGATGTCATCCAGATACACAAAGACGTACTTATTCAGCATGTCTCGGAGCACATCGTTCACCAGGGCTTGGAAAACTGCAGGGGCATTCGTCAAACCGAAGGGCATCACAAGATACTCGTAATGCCCTGTCGGGGTGTTGAAGGCAGTCATCCACTCATCTCCCTCCCGGATGCGAACCAGATGATAAGCATTCCTCAGATCGAGTTTTGAGAACACCGTCGCCCCCTGGAGCAGTTCAAAAGCCGTGGAGAGGAGCGGGAGGGGGTAGCGGTTCTTAACCGTGATATTATTAAGTCCACGATAGTCTATGCAGGGGCGCAGTGTCTTATCCTTCTTTTCCACGAAAAAAAATCCTGCACCAGCAGGTGAAGAAGAGGGGCGGATGATCCCTGCCGCCAAGGAGTCTTTAATGTATACCTCCATGGCTTTTCTCTCAGGGGCAGAGAGAGAGTACAAACGTCCTTTGGGAGGAGATGTGCCCGTTAATAAGTCAATCGCACAGTCATAAGGGCGGTGTGGCGGCAGGGAGGTGGCTTTAGCTTTATTAAATACCTCTTTCAGGTCGTGGTACACAGCAGGAACCCCAGTGAGGTCTGGAGCAGGAGTAGAAGCAGGAGCAGGAGCAGAAGAAGCTGACGATGCCTCGAGACAGGTCCGCTGGCAGGTCACACCCCACTCCCGAACAGAGCAGATTGTCCAGTCGATGTTAGGATTGTGCAGTCGGAGCCAGGGGTACCCCAGAATGACGGGCTGGTTAGGTGTGGACCGAAGCAGAAACTGGATGCTCTCACCGTGCCCCCCTGGCAGGAGCATGCGCACCGGGTTGGTTTGAGATGTTACCCTCCCCAGCACATGTCCGTCCAGGGCTCTGGCTGCAATGGGCGACGGCAGCGGCTCCGGGCGTAGTCCCAGCTGAAGAGCGAGGTTCTCGTCCATGATGCTCCCATCAGCCCCAGAATCGAGGAGGGCGGCGATGGAGTGGGAACCAGAAGGCAGCAGGAACTTGGCGGTGATGCTTGGCCTTTCAGAGGAGGCGGGATCAGCGATGGAGCTCACCAGTATGCCTCCGTTCACTGGTGAGCTCTGGCTTTTACTGGGCACCGGCTGACGAAGTGCCCTGGCTGACCGCAGTACATACAGAGGTTCAAGCGCTGTCTTCTCTCCCTCTCCTCAGGTGAGAGGCGGGTGCGGCCAAGCTGCATCGGCTCCGGATCCCCCTCACACACAGGGGCGACTGAAGCAGACAGGAGAGAGGTCGGTGCCGCTGTAGGCTTGGAGCGAGGAGGACTGCGGGGACGGGCAGAGCGTGGCTGGAGCTCAGAGCGTCTTTCTCTCCGGCGTGCCTGGATGCGAAGATCAATGCGGGTGGCAAGTTCAATCAGGCGCTCCAGTGTTGACGGCAGCTCATAGGCAACCAGCTCGTCCTTGATGTATCCAGCCAGGCCCCGCAAAAAGACATCACGGAGGGCGACCGGGTTCCAGTCACACAGAGGGGCCTTAGTACGAAAGTCTATAGCGTAATCCGTGACTGAACAGCTGCCCTGGACCAGATCCAGCAGTTCTCGTCCGGCGTCGGCCCCCAGAGGTCCAGTACCAAAAACCTTCCGGAGCTCGTCGGCGAAGGACCGGAAAGATCGACAGGCGGGAGTCCCTCTCTGCCACTCCGCAGTGCCCCACAGACGTGCCCGTCCGGTGAGGTGATTGACGGTGTAAGCCACCTTAGCCTCCTCCGAGGAGAAGGTGAGCGGCTGGAGGGAAAAAATGATGGAACAGTTGCAGAGAAAGGCATTGCAGGTGGCAGGATCGCCGTCATAACGCTCCGGTGCTCCCACGTTAGGCTCCCGGATCGAAGGTGGAATGCCGGCGACACCCGCTGAGGCGGACGGCGGAGCAGCAGCGCCCGCCGAGGCAGGTGACGAGAACGTGGCTCCCGGTGAGACAGACGGTGTTAGACACAGGGCCTGGGTGCGGGCGTGGAGACTTGCTACATCACACCGAACTTGTGCCAGAACCTGCTGGTTTTCTGCTGCAGCCGCAACGGAATTCGCAACCAGCTCGTTAAGCACGTCCTCCATCCGGGAGATCCGGTGATCAACCTGTGCTGGATCCATTTATGGCCAGATTGTACTGTAACCGGTCAGAGGTAGGACCCACGTACAGCACAGACTGAGACCAGATCAGTAATAGTCCAACAGTTTATTCTGAGGTTCGCACAGAATGGCAGCAATATTCCAGACAAACAGTCTCCGTAAACAGGAATCCCAGGTGGCAGGTATCAGACAAGGAACGAGCAGGCAGAGTAGTCAACGACAGAAGGCTGGTCAGTTTACCGGGGCAGAGACGAGGAAGACGGGTCGAAGACAGGCAGGGTCGAAAGCAGTCCGGAGATCAACGCGAGAGAGCTATGCATGACACAAAGACAATTTGGCAGAGACTGAGAGGAATGGGAGGGTATATGTACTGAGCAGGCAGGTGATAATCAGGTGAGGAAACACAGGTGAAGGCAGTTGCACTGATGAGTTTGGAGTGGAAGGCAGGTAGAGCTGGGCGGATGAGGGGAAAACCAGGAGCGGATTGTGACAGTGCTTGGCCTTTTTCTTTTGAATTTCATTTATAAAGCACTCTTAACCAATAAAAATGTGCATTTCAAATCTTGTCTTCTTGGTGTATTCTATTGATTACACTACAATTTTGTCCTAGAATTTAAATTCTTTATTTGGGGGCCTTTAGCAGGTATGAGATTAAAATGTGATTAATTAGATTAATTAATTACAAATCCTGTAATTAATTACATACATTGTTTTAATCGCGTGACAGCACTAGTTTAAATGTGACATGCAATGTAAGGATTTGGTTGATAATGTGTTGTAATGAGAGAGATGTTGTTGATTCAGGGGACGGGAATTATACAAGCCAATGGCTTCTACCAGTCAACCCTTTGATTCAAGATGTTCTGTTTGATAATGAAATTTTAACCAATCACGGCGCATCTGCCAGAAGGAATCACGTGAACAAAATGGCCTAAGGCAGTCATCCACTCATCTCCCTAAGGGCAGCGAGGCTTTTTGTTACGGTTACGTCTTTCGTCCACGCGACAACGCAGATATCCGGGACGAAAACGCCGTCCAAAGTGACGTTTTTTGAAAACGCCGGGTCTGCATTGTTGTGTGGACGCTGTAACCGAAACCTTTTCTATCCGGGGGGCGTCTCCCTGTGAAGAAAACACGTCAGTGTATGTGACCCGTGTCTACATGTACACACATGGACGGAGTTAAAACCGGATATTTTCTGACATCGAACAGCTCCACGTCAAAGACGCGTTGATAAACATGCTGACAGTTGGATATTTGTTCATAAAGTTAATGTATTTATTGATTCATTCATTCATTCACTCATTCATTCATTCATCCATTCATTCATCCATCATTCATTCATTCACGTTCCTCGCCGGTTCCATTTTGGAAGGTAAATGGTCATACGATTCAGTTAGTACTAGTGGGAATCAAACAATAATATCAGACTTCATAACAAACACATGAAAACAAATGCATTGGTATTAAAAACCAAGCGCACCCAAGGTAGTCAAAGTAGTTTTTAATACCAACGCATTTGTTTTCATGTGTTTGTTATGAAGTCTGATATTATTGTTTTATTGTGGAATTTCCATGAGTTCCCACTAGTTTTTTCTATAATATAAATAATATTTTTGTAAAATGATTTCAATGATTCTGGGCTCACTAAAGAAATGGAGGCTATTTCCTATAATGATGCATTTGTGCTTTTTTTTTTTTTTTTGTGCGACAATTTGTCATCCTCAGATGACTTTTGCTTTTAATTAATCCGTTGCGTAATTGATCAAGTTAACGACAGCAGACAGCTGCAATAAAGTAGCTCAGCAGTCACAGAAGCAGCGTCCTCCATTTCTGTGACCTTAGTGAATGAATGAAAACAATAAACCAGTAATTCCTTCATTCTTCTGTTAACAATCATGTGTGAAGGTCATCCTGCTGCTTTAATCCTATCGGCTCCATTCAGCGGTCTCTCTCTCTCTCCCTGTCCATCCCTGAGGCTGTGTCCTTGGACTCTGTGCTCACACTCCCCAGCCGGCGCCCCACGTCCACACATATAGAAACCACAACATCTCGCACCCATGCAAGGTTCATTCTAGACCCTGGGGAGTGAGTAGTGGAAGCCAAGGGCGTTGCTATCCGATGCCAACAGCTACTGTGTTTATTCCTGGATCAGTTTAACACCTCCTGCACACTGCTCACCCTCCCAACCCACCCCTCACCCACTGGGAGGAAAGAGGCAAAGGGCGATAGCGTGAAAGCATGAGCATGCTCTGTGGCAAATATGCTACTTTGTGCCATATGTTAGTTTTTGTATCTGTGTGTACTGCTCCTCAGAGATCTGGGGGGGGGGGGGTGTTCATTTTCTCTCACCAAATTTCCCTCAGCATCACTGAGTACAATTATCTCAGCAGTGGGGCTAGAGGAAGATTGTTTGCTTTTTTTTTTGGCCCCAGCAAGGAGGCTTCGGATCAGACGTCTAGTAGGACGGACACCAAACTCTCTGTCCTCCCAGTCCCACATCTGAACATCGGTCCTGAAATGAGTGTCCCTCGTCCTTGAGGTAAACTAAGACTTCTGAATGAATTGGCTCTTCTGTGTTGAGCCATGTGCTTGTGGAGTCATTGTTTAGTTTCCTTCTCCTTCTCTTCCGTCCTCACTGGGTTGTTCTGCACTCCGAACAGTTATTCCATATGTGCCTGGAGTGTCTGAAAAACGAGGAGGATTTTTAGCAATACATATTTAATGTATGTCGAATATTTGAATTTATTATGCAACTTTTTTCCATTCCTACACTTTTTTGTTGTTGTTTCTTTCAGACAAGGAGCCGGTGAACCAATAGAGTTTAAAGGAAATTCCTTTGCTGACCTGTTCATCTCCACTGAGTGTTCAGTAGTTCCTCCATGTGTCCTCCAGAGTTTGTCATAATTTACGGGCAGCAATAATAGCTGGCACATTTTGTTAAGATGGCATTCATTACAGCAGAACTGTAGGCACAAGATTTAATTGATTTTCACTTTATTTCATGTTTTAGGTCAGTACTTAGATCAAGGTTACTGGATTAAGAAGGCATTACTCCATGTAATTTAAAAAAGGCTCACTAGTGTATAATTTGTTCTTTTCACGGACATGTCCAGATGATATTTTAGTTTGAAAGATTTAATGTTTAACATTTCAGCTTCAACATTAAAATCTGACACCTCATTTCATATTATGGACATTACTGTCTTCTCCGAGAGCTGCCACATTACGGTGGTGGGGGAGTTTGAGTGCCCGAATGATCCCAGGAGCTATGTTGCCAGGGGCTTTATGCTCCATCTAGGGTCACCCTTGGCAAACAGCTCCTGGGTGACGGGCCAGACGAAGAGCAGCAGTATGGGGTCCGGGGCCCTTTGCTGAGGGGTGTCCGGTCCCTGTATGACTGAAGCCGGAGCTTGGTTCGCATTGCGGGCAGTAAGTCAGACCTGTTCCAGGTGCATGTTAGACTCTGGCAGGGCTACCCTCTATCACCGCTTCTGCTCATAATTTTTATGGACAGAATTTCTAGGTGCAGCCAGGATCCGGAGGGAGTCCAGTTTGGGGACCAAAGGATTTCATCTCTGCTTTTTACAAATGATGTTGTCCTGTTGGCCTCATCAAACCTGGACCTTCAGCGTGCACTGGGACGGTTTGCACCTGAGATTGACGCCAGTGGGATGAGGATCAGCACCCCTAAATCCGAGGCAATGGTTCTCGACCAGAAAAGGGTGGTGTGCCCCCTTCAGGTTGGTGGAGAGTCTTTGCCCCAAGTGGAGGAGTTGAAGTATCTTGGGGTCTTGTTCACGGGTGAGGGAAGGATGGAACGTCAGATTGACAGACGGATCGGTGCAGCTTCTGCAGTGATACGGTCGTTGTATAGGTCTGTCATGGTGAAGAAGGAGCTGAGTCGCAAGACGAAGCTCTCAATTTACCGGTCAATCTACATTCCTACCCTCACCTATGGTCATGAGCTTTGGGTCATGATCGAAAGGACAAGATCCTGGATACAAGCGGCTGAAATGAGTTTCCTCTGTAGAGTGGCTGGGCGCACCATTAGAGATAGGGACACCTGCCTTGGGAGGTGTTCCGGGCATGTTCTACCGGAAGGAGACCTCGGGGACAAGCTGGAGGGACTATGTCTCTCGGCTGGCCTGGGAACGTTCTCGAGCTCGTGGTCGTTCTCGCTTATCCACAGCAAAGAGAGAGTGTCGTCTGCTTGTGAACCTTTGCCTGTACTACGGCCAGGCTGGCTATTTTGTGTCTTCTTGTCAGGTAAAAGGGACAGCCTCACCAGGTGAGGAGAGGGTGCTGATGAGCTGAAAAATGAATGTGGATAGGCCCATGCTGCACGCAACCTTTTGTTGCTATGGAATGAAAGGTGAGTGTCTTGATTGACTCTGGGGCTGACACCAATCTGCTGGACTTGTCTCTGGGTACTCAGTTAGGGATTGTTAGAGAACCCCTAACCAAGCCCTTCCACGCCACCACCCTGGATGGTCAACTTCTCTGCTGGGTCACCCATCAAATGGTTCCTCTGCTGATGAGCGTGTCGCACTTGACTCTCCACCCTACGTATCCTGCCTATCCTTGACCTTGTTTCAATCCTGCCTGTTCTCCGGACCCTGCCTGTTGCCAACCCCTCGTCTGATCTGTCTGCCTGGTTTTTGATTGCTCCGTGCCTGACCCTGCCTGGTTTCTGGATTCTGCCTGTTCGCCTGTTAGTTGCCTGATTCATCTGCCTGATGGACTGATTACCTGATACCTGAACCCTGCCTGTCCGATTAAACCCTTTTGAGACTCGACCCACCCGCTAGTCTGTCGTGCTTTTGGGTTCTCCACCACTTTTGTTCTTGTCATGACAGACTGTATAAACCGCAACCAAATTACCTTCTGCAAAACATGTGCAACACTTGTGCTCGTGTGCAAATTATGTATTTTCTAACCTTGTAAAAGTCTTTTTGTTTATATAATTCAGTGCTCAAAGTATATGGAATGTAATATTAGCTGGAAATGAAACAAAAAAACTGATTCTCGTGGGAGAGCAAATGCTGCACAATGTTTTTCCTAACACGGACACCGCATTTTGTCCAGCTATACTTCCTTTTAAGCATAAAGAAAAGGTGAAAATTAAGTAAGGATCGACAGCCATTTCACAAAATGTCACAGGATTGTAACCAATGCAGAAATTATGTCTAAATGCTGTTTATAGACGATTGTGACCAGTCAAGTAAATGGGTTTCTACGTTGATATTACATACAGAACAACGTGTGTGCATAACTTTTTCACAGTCACTTTTAACTATAATGATTCTTGATTTTTTTTATATATATATATATATATATATATATATATATATATATATATATATATATATATATATATATATATATATATATAATATAATATATATGTGTGTGTGTGTAATATATATATATATATACAGGTAGTCATCGACTTACGACCTATGCAACTTACGACCGACGGACTTTACGACCGCAATGTCCGGGCAGGGCGGGGCATTCCCTCCAGCCACAGTACTCATGCTCTGAGACTCCCGTGCCCTCTTCAGTCACCACGCCGCACACACACTGTTCAGTCACACTGTGAGATCAGTAGCTCAGCCCAGTACAGTGCAGCACACTTCTTCCTTGTCTGTATAGGTATACCTCCAAGATGTCTAGCAAGAGGAAATTGTTTTCATCATCTTCTCAGGCTGGCAAGAAGGCAAGACGGGCCATCGATCTGGACACCAAAATGATGGTGATAAAACAGCACGAAGGAGGAAAAAAAGTGAATGTGATCGCACGCGACTTAAAGTTATCACACTCTACTGTGTCAACAATTTTGAAAGACAAAGATAGGATCCGTGAAGCTGTGAAAGGTTCTGCATCTATCCACTCAACAGTAATTACAAAACAACGCACTGGGCCCATTCATGAAATGGAAAATCACTGCACATTTGGATGGAAGATCAGATTCAAAAACGGACTCCATTAAGCCTTTTTACTGTGTACGGTATTGATTGTTTGACTTGAACGTGACAAACGTAAAAATATGGAACAGTATGATACGGTATCTAGAGAAAATGATCAAAGAGATGCCACCCCCCCCCCCCCCCCCGCTCCCTTGTGTCTCACAATAGGCGAGAAAACAAATTGAATTTTTACGTAAGAGTCGATTTACGACTGAGTCGAATTACGACCGATCTGTCGGGACCAATCGCGGTCGTAAGTCGACGACTACCTGTATATATATATATATATGGTGCCACGTCTGCTGTGTAACCTGCCATTTGCCTGTAGCCAGCTAGCAAAGGCTCCAACATCCTCCATCTGGGCTTGCACCAGGAGCTAGTATGACTAAGCCACTGTGGCTCAGTGTAAAAGAGTTGAAACCACAAAAAGCCACATTCTGTGTCCAAGACAGTGGCTTGCTGTAATAGCAAGTAAAACTTAAAACATTGAGTAATACCAAGAATCAAATGAAAATCAAAGTGTCTAAGTCAAAGTTAAAATGTCTTCTAGTCTAAGTAAAACTTACAGTAAACATTGAGTAT
This sequence comes from Antennarius striatus, assembly GCF_040054535.1. Lineage (NCBI taxonomy): Eukaryota > Metazoa > Chordata > Actinopteri > Lophiiformes > Antennariidae > Antennarius > Antennarius striatus. The sequence goes on along the minus strand of NC_090785.1, from coordinate 21,812,820 downwards.
TGAGTTTTGTATGACTGTATCTTCACATAGTGAATGTAAGTTTTCAATTGTCGGGGGGTGTAAAACCACACTTGTCAGAGCGGTGGGGGTGGGGGGATACCCCCCAGCATGGGGGATCGGGGCCCCCCCGGGAAATTTTTTAGAAAATGGGGTTGTTTTCCTGCATTCTGAGGGCAAAATCTTAAGTTCAGTTTACCTACAAAATCACTATAGTCAACAGTTCAAGCTGAACTCTCTTTATTTCTGTCCTACTTTATGCAGGTATGAATGTGAGATTCAACCATTGAAAACTTCCATTCACTCTGTGAAGATACAGTCATCCAAAATATTACTCAATGTTTACTGTAAGTTTTACTTATAGTAGAAGACATTTTAACTTTGACATACACACTTTGATTTTAATTTGATTCTTGGTATTATTCAATGTTTACTTGTAAGTTTTACTTGCTATTACAGCAAGCCGCTGTCTTGGACACAGAATGTGGCTTTTTGTGGTTTACTCAATTCTTTTACACTGAGCCACAGTGGCTTAGTCATACTAGCTCCTGGTGCAAGCCCAGATGGATGATGTTGGAGCTTTTGATGATGTTGGAAATTACTTTGCCTATGGCGAAGTGGCGAATGGCTAGCGCAAGCCCAGCCCATGACCTGCAGGCGGATAAGCAGCTGAAGATGACATGTTTAATTTATTTATTTTATTTTTTGATTAGACATGATTAGAGTTGTCTCGTCTTCAAGGAGATGGATTTTCCACAAAATAATTCAGGGCAGCATATGCACAGCACATACGCACAACTTCTTTGGAGTGAACAGAAACTACTCACAAAAAAAAACAAAAAAACAACAACTGGAAAAGGAATTGACAGAAAAAAAATCTGCAGAAAAATTAAGAAAAAAAAAAAGACAGTAAAAATGATCGGACAGGATCTTGACACACAGACATGTCCGGCTAAAACACTTCATCCACATCACATGCAAACTCTTCCTTTGTCAGACATCGAGGGGAAAAGAGCCTTGAGCGCCTTTTCCATCCCTGAATTGCAGACACATCAGTTTCATCACATTCCAGTTACATAGCCTACAGACAACACTCGTGCACAAAGGGCTGCCAGTTGTATATGTTGCACCGCTATGTCAAAAAGAACTCTACGGTGTTCAGAAATTGTTAGTATGGTGGGGGGCATTTTTGTGTTGTCAGCAATCCAGATTAGAATTAGGGTTCCATGATAAAAGCTCACGTTGTTCCATTTTGTAACTTGAAAGCTTCTTCAATTGTCTGCATTTAAAAAATAAATAAAAACAAAACAGAAACAAACAAGTGTTTACCTGTGGTCTTTTTCTAGTGCTGTCTGATTGAAGTGGTAACAATTAACCATTCAGGTGTTTAAAAATGTCCATTTTAGTGTAAAATGTGTTTACAGAACTGGGGTTTAGAGATTTGGAGACTGTGTGATCGTTTAAAACTTTTAATAATTTTGCAATCCATTTCATTTTAGTGTGTTAAAAATTTAAGAAGAAAATTGTGAGAAAACTGTCAATTTCTTTGTTGGCTGACCCTTGTCTGAGTTCTTGCTTTTAAGTGTGAAAACAAAGCCTGGATCTAATCCAAAACTCTATTGTAACTTTTCTGGAACAAGTAACTCATCTTTAACCATTGGACAACTTTAATGTGTTTTTCACCAACATGTTTACTGACTTTTTTCATAAAAATCCATCCAGTACATGTTTTTATTCTGCTAATTCTGCAAAATAAGCAAACGGACAAAGAAAGAGAGGCTCGCTGACAACGGTAATAACACTGAAACACAGGATAAAAAATGTATAAACATTCTTGTGAGAATAAACACACAAACACACGGCACATTCCTTCCAGTTTGCAGCTCTAACGAATCCAGATGTGGTTTTTGGACAGTTAACTTATGAACTACTCTGACAGTACGTGTGTGTGTGTGTGTGTGTGTGTGTGTGTGTGTATGTGTGTGTGTGTGTGTGTGTGTGTGTGTGTGTGTGTGTGTGTGTGTGTGTGTTTTATGATTATTTTTGTGGGTGAATAACTGGAAATTTCTTGCTATTTGACAGTTAAAGCAAACAATGGTTTCGACCTTCAAATCGTTGGCAGTGACTTTATCCAAATAACGATCCAGGAAGAACACGTCTTTAGAAAACACTCACAACCATATGGTAAACGGAGGTGTGTGGGAGGGCAGGGGATTGTGATCAGGTTTGCAGGTCTGCCAGGACCCTTTTAATGACTTTTCTGCTGGTGGTGGTGAGTCCACAAAGCTGTGTAACAGCTTCACTCTGAAAAGTTTTGGAGCTCGTGCAGAACTGTGAGGGCTCAGGGAAGATAATGATTGAAAGAGGAGAGGAAAAATAGGTCACAGCTGTTCTCTATCTTTCCACAACCCCCCCCCCCCACCTCCACTCCTCCATTCCAAGCACTAGAGCCAACCCTTTACAGCGATCCCACCACGCCAATACACACACACACACACACCAAAACACACACACACTCCACTCAGTGACTGCTGGACTCCAGACCTCACGTTTCACATGTTTATTCTCTAGGTACACAGAGAGAAGGGGAAAAAAAAGTTCACATTCCACAGAACACATGCTAGTCAGGGGAGGAAGAGGAGAAGGATGAGGGGGAGGAGGAGGGACGACGACATTAAATGTTTATCAGTGCACCGCTGCCTGCAGCCCTGGGAAGTAGTGGCACCACGTGGTTTAACTTTGTTACATCAGTTCAGTTCAGCCACAAATGTTGCTTCACCCCGACATCAGCGCCGTCTCTGATTTAAACGTCTACTGGAGGGTAAATTGATGCCACTGTCCCTCCTGGAACATTCATGAGGCATCAGATCGCATCTTTGCGCCCCACTTTCTCCCTGAATGCGATCTGAAGAGTCCTGAGAGTGTTGCTGTTGAAGTCAGATGACGTGGATATTCAGCTACTCCAGTATCCTCATTAGATGGAATGTGATTGCTTCCAGTCTGAATTCATTCAGCCTGCTGGTGTGTGTTTTAGCATGAAACTAAACTGGTAATTTTCCCCAGAGGCAGACTAAAGGATATGTCATCTGTGTCTTTGCCAATTTTTTTTCTCAGTTCTTTGTTACACCTTATCAAGGAGAAGCACGTATTTCACTCATCACCATTATAAAAATAGTCCAACAGACACAGAGCGATAGTACTGTCCTGATTTTGTGTTTAAAAAATTGTTTCTTCAAATAAAGGTGAACCATCTGTTTGTGCTATCGCTGAGTTTACCAATATGGACAAACTGTTAATGAAAGAAAGACCCACATTGTTCACCAAAATAGTATTATGGAAGTAAAAATAAATATAAAATAAAATAAAAACTGAAAATGAACCAGTCAAAATCAGACATAAATTTTGATTTGTGGTTTAACAGAATCATTGTAAAAGACAAAGAAATGAAACAGGTCTCGACAAAAAATAACGGTACCCTAAGAAAAAATACAAATATTTAAGCACAGGAACATGCTAAAATAAAGTGTCCTGTATTTAGGGTTAAAGGTGTCTTCAAACTTGTAATCAGTCCACCTATTTAAAGTATCACAAATAGTCACTGTACCGTTTGTGACATGGTATAAGGAAATAAGAATGATTTTTTTCTTGACATGCATGTGAAACATACATGTTATCAGACCATTTCCATGCAGGTGATATTCCTGTGACTACAGCTACAAGAAGTTTAAGAGGTTTGGCCATAGGAGGAAAATTGTTGGTGAACTGAAGAGATGGATAAGACCAAACAGCTCAGAATAACCTCCAAAGAAATTAAGCATGACCGCCAAGATGAAGGTACATCAGTTTAACGTCATTGTTTGAGCCAAAATAGACTTCGAGGGAGACAACCAAGGAGGTCATCGCTGTTGAAAGCACATCATAAAAAAGAAAGGCTGGAATTTTCCACAATACATACAAACAAACCTCCTGGTGAATGTCCTTCGGACAGATGACGGAAGACTGGAACCTTTTGATAAAAGCACGTCAGTTCTCTGTTAACAGATGCAGAAATGAAACACACCAAAGAAATAACTGTGATTTGATTGGAATGATTGTCTCAAAAGATGGTGCAACACATTATTAAGTGTAATTTCATTTTTGTCCAGCCCTGTTTCATTTGTTTGTTTTTTATAATGACTCTATTGAACTGCAATTCAAAACCAATTTATGGGTTTCATAGGTCAATTTAAAAAAAAAATTGTTGCTTTTGTCAGTTTCAACTTATTTCAGTGACCATTGTGGGTTTTTATTTCATTAACAGAGAGGTGCTGTGTGGATCGGTCAAGAGCAGCGCGTCTTTTTCTCTTTTGCTTTGCAATTTCTTTGATTTTTGCAAAGAAAAAGTGATTCCATTTATTTTATATATATATATATATATATATATATATATATATATAATATTTTATTGATCCCTAGGGAAATTCAGTATTAGCATTAATGCATGAATTTAATAAAATACAGATATTGTTAACACATTTGGAATTTTCAGCATTAGTTGTTTTCACAGATACAGATGGCAGAGAAGTATGTTAGAGCGGTGCAGGACATGTATGAGGACTGTAAGACAGTGGTGAGGTGTGCTGTAGGTGTGACAGAGGAGTTCAAGGTGGAGGTGGGACTGCATCAGGGATCAGCTCTGAGCCCCTTCTTGTTCGCTATGGTGATGGACAGGCTGACAGACGAGGTTAGACAGGAATCTCCATGGACTATGATGTTTGCAGATGACATTGTGATCTGCAGTGAGAGCAGGGAACAGGTGGAGGAGAAGCTAGAGAGGTGGAGGTTTGTCCTGGAAAGGAGAGGAATGAAGGTTAGCCGCAGTAAGACAGAGTACATGTGTGTGAATGAGAGGGACCCAAGTGGAAGAGTGAGGTTACAGGGAGAAGAGATCAAGGAGGTGGAGGATTTGAAGTACTTAGGGTCAACAGTCCAGAGCAATGGAGAGTGTGGAAAAGAGGTGAAGAAGCGTGTCCAGGCAGGATGGAACGGGTGGAGGAAAGTGTCAGGTGTGATGTGTGATAGAAGAGTTTCAGCTAAAATGAAAGGAAAGGTGTACAAAACTGTGGTGAGACCAGCGATGTTGTTTGGTCTAGAGACAGTGTCACTGAGGAAAAGACAGGAGACAGAGCTAGAGGTAGCAGAGATGAAGATGCTGAGGTTCTCTCTGGGAGTGACCAGGATGGATAGGATCGGAATGAGTACATCAGAGGGACAGCACATGTTAGAGGTTCTGGAGATAAAGTCAGAGAGGCCAGACTGAGATGGTTTGGACATGTCCAGAGGAGAGATAGTGAATATATTGGTAGAAGGATGCTGAGTTTTGAACTGCCAGGCAGGAGGCCTAGAGGAAGACCAAAGAGGAGGTTTATGGATGTAGTGAAAGAGGACATGAAGGTGGTTGGTGTGAGAAAAAAGGATGAAGAAGACAGGGTTAGATGGAGGCAACTGATTCGCTGTGGCGACCCCTGAAGGGAAAAGCTGAAAGAAGAAGAAGAAGAAGAAGGGGTAGTTTTCACAGATACATGCACAATTCCACACAAAAATATCATTGATTAGCTAGAGGATTGAGCATGTTGTGTTGAGATGAGAAAACAGGAAATTGGTAATGTTTTGTTCCCTTCTGCCAAGATTCTGTGCTAATTGAGCATATGCTTCCCCACCAGACTACCTCATTAAAGAGAGAGCAGGGAGGAAGGGAGGCAGGAACAGAAACTGGGAGATGATGAAGAAGTGATTGGAAGACAGGGAAAGGTAAAGAAAATGCGTGATGACATGAGAAATATACGAGTGAGGGGAGTTGTGAAGTTGCCTTCGGGTGATAAACTCTGCTGGTGTCTGAAAAGCTCTATGGGATCAGGAAGACTTCCCTACTTCAACAACCAAGGCCTGACACACACAGACTGCTAACACGAAAAATTGCCACAACTTTGTATCTGCATATTCTGTGGTCGTTACATTTGTAAACTTCTTTTGGAAGTTTGGTGTCAGCTTTCCATGCGGCCATTTCTGATGTCAAGGGTGAAGAGCTAACTTGTTGAGCCTACACAAGTAAAAGACAATACAGTGCGTCCCCATTCTTTACGGATAATGTGTTCCAAGAATCACACTCAAATCACAAATTCCACGATATAGCGACAAACTATTTATCTTATATACGGTAATTTAAACGTTTTTAAACCCTCCCCATACTGATATTAATCTGTGGATAGATAAGACTTCTTCTTTTCTTCTTTCGGCTTTTCCCTTCAGGGGTCACCACAGCGAATCAATTCCCTCCATCTAACCCTGTCCTCTGCATCCTCTTCTCTCACACCAACTACCTTCATGTCCTCTTTCACTACATCCATAAACCTCCTCTTTGGTCTTCCTCTAGGCCTCCTGCCTGGCAGTTCAAAACTCAGCATCCTTCTACCAATATATTCACTATCTCTCCTCTGGACATGTCCAAACCATCTCAGTCTGGCCTCTCTGACTTTATCTCCAGAACCTCTAACATGTGCTGTCCCTCTGATGTACTCATTCCTGATCCTATCCATCCTGGTCACTCCCAGAGAGAACCTCAGCATCTTCATCTCTGCTACCTCCAGCTCTGTCTCCTGTCTTTTCCTCAGTGACACTGTCTCTAGACCAAACAGCATCGCTGGTCTCACCACAGTTTTATACACCTTTCCTTTCATTTTAGCTGAAACTCTTCTATCACACATCACACCTGACACTTTCCTCCACCCGTTCCATCCTGCCTGGACACGCTTCTTCCCTCTTTTCCACACTCTCCATTGCTCAGGACTGTTGACCCTAAGTACTTCAAATCCTCCACCTTCTTGATCTCTTCTCCCTGTAACCTCACTCTTCCACTTGGGTCCCTCTCATTCACACACATGTACTCTGTCTTACTGCAGCTAACCTTCATTTCTCTCCTTTCCAGGACAAACCTCCACCTCTCTAGCTTCTCCTCCACCTTTTCCCTGCTCTCATTGCAGATCACAATGTCATCTGCAAACATCATAGTCCATGGAGATTCCTGTCTAACCTCATCTGTCAGCCTGTCTATCACCATAGCGAACAAGAAGGGGCTCAGAGCTGATCCCTGATGCAGACCTACCTCCATCTTGAACTCCTCTGTCACACCTACAGCACACCTCACCACTGTCTTACAGTCCTCATACCTGTCCTGCACCGCTCCAACATACTTCTCTGCCACTCCAGACTTCCTCATACAATACCACAGTTCCTCTCTGGGCACCCTGTCATCAGCTTTCTCCAGATCTACAAAAACACAATGCAGCTCCCTCTGGCCTTCTCTGGACTTCTCTATCAACATCCTCCAAGCAAATACTGCATCTGTAGTACTCTTTTTTGGCATGAAACCATACTGCTGCTCACAAATGTTCCCTTCTACCCTTAGTCAAGTTTCCGCTACTCTTTCCCATAACTTCATTGTATGGCTCATCAGCTTTATTCCTTTGTAGTTGCCACAACTCTGCACGTCTCCCTTGTTCTTAAAAATGGGCACCAGCACACTTCTCCTCCATTCCTCAGGCATCTTCTCACTATCTAAGATCCTGTTGAACAACCCAGTCAGAAACTCTACTGCTACCTCTCCTAGACACTTCCAAACCTCTACAGGTATATCATCAGGACCGACTGCCTTTCCACTCTTCATCCTCTTCAGTGCCCTCCTCACTTCATCCTGACTAATCTTTGCTACATCCTGGTCCACAACAGTCACCTCTTCTAGTCTTTGTTCTTTCTCATTTTCCACGTTAATCAACTCTTCAAAGTACTCTTTCCATCTTCCCATCACACTACTGGCACCTGTCAATAGACTTCCATCCCTATCCTTAATCACCCTAACCTGCTGCACGTCCTTCCCATCTCTGTCTCTCTGTCTTGCCAACCTGTATAGATCAGTCTCTCCCTCCTTACTGTCCAACCTAGCATACAAGTCATCATAAGCTTCTTGTTTGGCCTTTGCTACCTCTACCTTCACCTTACACTGCATCTCCCTGTACTCCTGTCTACTCTCCTCAGTCCTCTCAGTGTCCCACTTCTTCTTAGCTAACCTCTTTCTCTGTATAGACTCCTGTACCTCCTCATTCCACCACTAAGTCTCCTTATCTACTTTCCTTCCAGATGACACAGCAAGTATTCTCCTACCTGTCTCCCTGATCATATTAGCTGTAGTTGTCCAGGCAGCACCTCCTGACCACCCAGAGCCTGTCTTAACTCCTTCCTAAAAGTCATGCAAAACTCTTCCTTTTTCAGCTTCCACCATTTCGTCTTCTGCTCTGCCTTTGCCCTCTTCATCTTCCTCACCACCAGAGTCATCCTGCACACCACCATCCTATGCTGTTTGGCTACACTCTCACCTACCACTACTTTGCAGTCACTGATCTCCTTCAGATTACACCATCTACACAAGATTTAGTCTACCTGTGTGCTCCTGCCTCCATTCTTATAGGTCACCCTATGTTCCTGCCTCTTCTGGAAGAAAGTATTCACTATTGCCATTTCCATCCTTTTTGCAAAGTCAACTACCATCTGTCATTCTGCGTTCCAATTCTGGATACCAAACCTGTCCATCACGTCCGCATCACCTCTGTTTCCTGCGCCAACATGTCCACTGAAGTCTGCTAGAATGACAACTCTCTCACTTCAAGGTATGCTCTCATCACCTCATCCAAGTCCAATCAGAATTTATCCTCCCCCAGCTCATATCCTACCTGTGAAGCATACCCACTAACAACAATGCACATCACACCTTCGATTTATAGCTTCAGAGTCATCACTCTTTTTGCCTCCAGGACATTCCTAACAAACTCCTCCTTCAAGATAACTCCTACTCAATTTCTTTTCCTATCTACACCATGATAGAACAACTTGAACCCTGCTCCTAAACTTCTAGCCTTGCTACTTTTCCACCTGGTCTCCTGGACACACAATATGTCTACCTTCATCCTCTGCATCATGTCAGCCAACTCTGTACCTTTTCCTGTCATAGTTCCAACATTCAACGTCCCTACTCTCAGTCCTATACTCTTGGAGCTCCTCTTCTCTCTCTTCCTCTGAACACACTTTCCTCCTCTCCTTCTTCGACCAACAGTAGTCCAATTCCCACCAGCACCCTGTAGGTCAACAGCGCAGATGGTGGTCGTTGTTAACCCAGGCCTCGACTGATCCGATATGGAAGTCATAGGTTTGATTCACATCTTTGATTTGGCAAAAGTTTTACGCCGGATGCCCTCCTGACGTAATACTCTGTATTTATCCGGGCTTGGGACCGGCACAATAAGACACTGGCTTGTGTCCTCTTTTGGCTACATTGTGGATAGATAAGACTAAAGGAATATATTCCACGTGTAAGTAACATTGCACCTGTTATCAGAGTAAATTCTGAAGGAATCCTCATCTGATTTTTTTTACCTCAAAAAAAAAATTTGCATTGTTGTAGAAAAAAATCCATGCTAAGCATTTCCTCAGAGAATTGCAAATTACATAAAAGTGCACCAAAAAAAATACATACTTGAATTGGGCTACAAATTGCTCCCCAAGTTTTCTAAACGGGCTTTGTCTGCCTTATGGTAATCCATGTGATCATTGGTGGATAATGTCACTCTGTTCTTGACCATCACGTTTACTATCAAATTTCAAATAAAATTTGTCATAAAATGTAGCTTAAGCTGTCATCCCATCTGAAAGTTTGAAGCAAATCCAAACCAAAGTTCATTTGTTTGCTATGGGTTATGTAGTTGATCTTTTTGCTGGTTTTGCTTTAACATTCGGTCTCCCAGAATTCTGCAACTACTAGAACTCCCATAGCCAGTCGTTTTGACTACTCAGACATTTTTAGTATATCATTTAGATTGTATATATGGTGAAATAGGTAAAAACACGCCAGGACACTAAATCAAAGGGAAAATGATGAACTCGGAGGATTACACCATATCAACAGTCTTTACTTTTCCAAAAAGTCATGCAGGATTTGAAATACCTGCTTAAACAAATGTCTCTCTATGTCCCTTCGTACAATCTTCTGGCATGTCCTCAATCATTTGCTTAAGCATCTTCCGACCTGCCCTGGTCTCCTCTCTTGTGATTCTCCTCTTCTTCATTGTCATATGTAATGTTCTGCATGCCTCATGTGATTAACCAAATCTGAATGAAAGTGTGAGTTCTTTAGACATCGTTCTATCTCCCCCTCACCATCTCTCCGCCAACCCTGCTTGACAGGCATACCAAAGCTGATATGAAGCTCTCAAATTGACACTTTAATCCCAAAATATAGAAGGCTCAGGACATGTATTTTTTAATCTCCACCCACACACAGGCCAGAGCTCAGCATGCCATAACAAACAGGCCTTGCCACCCCTCCCACCCACCATTGCCTGTCTCAGACTCTTCATCCCTGAGCTTATCATTTCTCAACTGCTGGAGATTTTTTTGTTGTCGTAGCCAATCTTCCATTGTTCTCAGCAAGGATTTCAGGGATGACTATGTGCAGGAGTTTGTCAAGATCAATAGCAGTTTATATGAGCAATAACTTCACACATATTTAACACCAGTGTAGTAAGGATTAGTGTAATTTGTATGTCCAAAGTTTTCCTGTTCCACCTCTGCTGGCTCTGCTCAATATGGAGGAGCAGTGGCTCTACCTTGAGCCTCTCCAGGATATCTGCAGTCCTCACCAAATTTCTGAGGTTGAGCCCAGCAAACTCATTTCAACTGCTTGTAGTCACAACATTGTCCTTTCGGTCATTGCCCACAGCTTACGGTAATATATGAGGGTTGGAACATACAGAGCGGTAAATGGATAGTGTCACCTTGTGAGCTTCCCAGGGTCTGTCCGGCATCTTCCCCCACCACCCAATCCAATCCTCCACCAGGTGGTGATAAGTTGCCAGGTCAGCTCCTTCCTTTACTCAGTTGTCCAGAACCTATGGCCGTAGATTGTCTGATATGACTACAAAGTCGATCACTGACCTACAGCCTAGGGTGTCCTGGTGCCACGTGTACTTGAGGACACATGCTCAAACATGTTGTTAGTTCTTGAAAAATTGTGACTAGCACAGTAGTCCAACAACTGAATACTATAAAGGTTAAGATTAGTCAGCTGTTCCCTCCAATCACGCCACTCCAGGATATGCCGTCATTGCCCACGTGAGCATTGAAGTCCCCTAGCAGAAGAATGGAGCTCTCTATAGGTGCTGTCCAGCTGTCCCTGGGAGTCTAGAAATGTAGGATATTCTGAACTGTTGTTTGGTGCACATGCGCAGACAACTGTCAGAACCAGTGCAACACAATCAAAATAGAGCCTTGCATTGAGATGGCTGGTTCCAGAACCAGAGCTGTGTGTAGAAGTGACGCCAGGTATACCTTGTCAGAACTTCTCAACCTCTCGCAAAAGCTCAAGCTCCTTACGCACCAGAGAGGTGACATTCTATGTCCCTGTCATTAGTTTCTGCTACTGGAGATTAGACCACCAAAGCACCTGCCTTTTAAAGCTGCCCAAAGCAAACTGCACCACATTCCTGTTGCTCCTCCTGTGGGTGTTAGGCTCACCTAGAGCCTCATTGCTATGGGAGATCCTACTGGGGGCAAATATTAGTTGCAAATTACCCTAGACAACACAGCTCCTAGGATCATACTCAAACCACTCCACCACAGTAAGGTGGCTGATTGAAGGGTTAAAAAAATATGTTTAATAATATAAAAGGTTTAATGAAATACAAATATTTATAAGACATTATAACACATTAACAAATTATTATGTGTAATTTATTTTTCAACACAGATACAAAATCCTTTCACGGCAGTCAGTGACCTAATACTGCAGGGTGGAATGTATGTATAACTTAATGCTACATCTTGTTTTGCACACAGATATCAAAAGCATTTTGTGGTGCTGCTTGTTTTTACATCAGCTATTAAGAACACTTTCTACACTTCCTGGGGCCATTGGTAAATTGATTCGCTCGTAAAGTATCAAGCATGAGAGAGAGACTGGAGTTTGCATCATTCCTTTAATCTGAGTTCCAGAAGGGGGCTGGAGAGAGGGAAATGGTAAGGAGTAAGGAAGAAGAGGATGAGCCAGTAACAAAGTGAGAAATAACAGAAAGAAAAAAGACAAGAAGAGACAAAACAAAAGAACAAAGGATGGAAAATACATCATCATATTTCACTGCGAGGCTAGAGAAACTCCGTATAAGCGCATTGCAATTAAAGCAATAAACCTCACCACGTACAAAACTCCATCTAGTAAGATTGAACAAAAAAAAAATATTATTATTCTTCAGTGTGACTTTTAGATTATTCTTTTTTTTATTATTTAATAATGTGAAGTATGGTATAATATTAGAATAAGATTGTTTTCTGTCAAATGATGTTCATAAAATATCAGTTCCAGAAGAATGCACCATGCAGTTAATAAGATGCTATGCCAAATTGAAAGGTCTCAGGTCTGATCCAGTGTAGCTATCTCTAAGGTAAACAATGGCTGTGTGACATTGAATGTACATCAAAAAGAGGATGATTAATACAGTTGTCTCAATCAGTCACATCACAGTGATGCGTGACGCATATGATGCATATGGAAAATATGCTTCTCTGGGAGATTGACACGCTGGCTGGATGCAGCACAAAACATGACATGAGCACGCAACGGAAGTGGGGGCCGTTAAATGTGATGCCAGACATGACTAAATGGAGAAAGCATTGTGTTAAATGTCGTTAACAGTTATTAAAATAAATCAGAAATAATTTCCATGCTGAATCAAAACATCAGATTCTAATCAGACATACCAGAAATGACAAAACGCAAGACTGTGAAACAGGAATTCACATTAAAAAGAATTATTTGCACTGTAAACAGTATTTTTAAACATGTAAGCAAGAAAATATTTCTTTGTCGTTCTTTAAGTTCCTATGGCTTAGGATTGGATCACTTGAGTTGCTCCTACTTAATTCCCTCTGTTATATTTTTACAGATTTCTGTCGTTGTACTTATTATAAATATTAATGTGATACCTCTACTTACGAATGTCTCTACTTACGAAATGTTCCACTTACGAAATTTCTCAGCAGGAAAATATTACCTCTACTTACGAAAGAAATTTCGATTTACGTAATGTAAAAACACAGTATCGGCTGATACTCAAATCTCCCACAGGTTCCTGAACGCAACAGTCTCATAGCTGCTCTGCCATTGGCTATGACCTATTATGTATCTTTCTGGCATCCCATTGGCTAAGAGGGATGCCACTCCACCTCTGTGTGGATCTAGAATGGTGCTTATGCAGTTTATGCAGTGTCTTCGGCATTCGGCACTCGACCCGTGAGGTAGTCTGATAGTTTTGCGCAAATATAATAACTTTTTGAGTACGTATTCGCTATGGAACCCAAGAAAGTGACGGAGAAAAGACAAAGAAAATATTTTTTTTTTCCGTATAAACAAAGCAAGATATAATAGAAAAGCATGAGAAAGGGATGCGTTTGGTTGATCTCTCCAAAGAATATGGCCAAAAATCTACAATCAAGTTATTAAAACAAAAGGAAGTTTAAGGAGTTTAAGGCATCACGTGGGTGGTTGGAGAAGTTCAGAAGGAGGACTGGAATTCACTCTGTTGTTCAGCATCGTGAGATAGGAGCGCATGAACCAAAGAGGGCAAAAAACAATGGGGACGGCTATCCATCCATCCATCCATCCATTCTCTTCCACTTATCCGGGGTCGGGTCGCGGGGGCAGCAGCTTAAGCAGGGAAGCCCAGACTTCCCTCTCCCTAGCCACTTCGTCCAGCTCCTCCGGGAGAATCCCAAGGCGTTCCCAGGCCAGCCAGGAGACATAGTCTCTCCAGCGTGTCCTGGGTCGTCCCCGGGGCCTCCTCCCGGTAGGACCTGCCCGGAACACCTAACCAGGAAGGCGTCCAGGAGGCATCCTGACCAGATGCCCGAGCCACCTCATCTGGCTCCTCTCGATGCGGAGGAGCAGCGGCTCGATTCTGAGTCCCTCCCGGATGACCGAACTTCTCACCCTATCTCTAAGGGAGAGCCCGGACACCCTGCAGAGGAAACTAATTTCGGCCGCTTGTATCCTGGATCTCGTTCTTTCGGTCACGACCCACAGCTCATGACCATAGGTGAGGGCAGGAACGTAGATCGACCAGTAAATCGAGAGCTTTGCCTTTCGGCTCAGCTCCTTCTTCACCACGATGGACCGATACAGAGTCCGCATCACTGCAGACGCTGCACCGATCCGCCTGTCGATCTCCCGTTCCATCGTACCCTCACTCGTGAACGAGACCCCGAGATACTTGAACTCCTCCACTTGGGGCAGGATCTCATCCCCAACCTGGAGAGGGCACATCACCCTTTTCCGACTAAGGACCATGGTCTCTGATTTGGAGGTGCTGATTCTCATCCCAACCACTTCACACTCAGCTGCGAACCGCTCCAGTGAGAGTTGGAGATCACGGCTTGATGAAGCCAACAGCACCACGTCATCTTCAAAAAGCAGCGACGAAATACTGAGGCCACCAAACCGGACACCCTCAATGCCTTGGCTGCGCCTAGAAATTCTGTCCATAAAAGTTATGAACAGAATTGGTGACAAAGGGCAGCCTTGGCGGAGTCCAACCCTCACTGGAAACAAATCCGACTTACTGCCGGCAATGCGGACCAAACTCTGACATTGGTCGTACAAGGACCGAACAGCCCTTATCAAGGGGTTGGTACCCCATACTCCCGAAGCACCCCCCCACAGAACCCCCTGAGGAACATGGTCAAATGCCTTCTCCAAGTCCACAAAAGCCCTGAATAGACCCTGCCAGGGAGGCTGAGGAGTGTGATCCCCCCGTAGTTGGAGCACACCCTCCTGTCCCCCTTCTTAAAGAGGAGGACCAAAACCCCAGTCTGCCAATCCAGAGGCACTGTCCCCGATGTCCACGCGATGTTGCAGAGGCGTGTCAATCAGGACAGCCCCACAACATCCAGAGCCTTTAGGAACTCCGGGGGAATCTCATCCACTCCCGGGGCCCTGCCACTGAGGAGCTTTTTAACTATCTCGGTGACCTCAACCCCAGAGATAGGAGAGCCCGCCTCAGAGAACCCAGACTCTGCTTCCTCATGGGAAGGCGTGTCTGCGGGATTGAGGAGGTCTTCGAAGTATTCTCCCCACCGAGTCACAACATCCCGAGTTGAGGTCAGTGGTGCCCCATCCCCACTATATACAGTGTGGATGCTGCACTGCTTCCCCCTCCTGAGACGCCTGATGGTGGACCAGAATTTCTTCGAAGCCGTCTGGAAGTCGTCCTCCAAGGCCTCACCGAACTCCTCCCACGCCCGAGTTTTTGCCTCAGCAACCACCAAAGCTGCATTCCGCTTGGCCAGCCGGTACCTATCAGCTGCTTCAGGAGTCCCACAGGCCAAAGAGGCCCAATAGGACTCCTTCTTCAGCTTGACGGCATTCCTTACTGCTGATTTTCACCAACGGGTTCTGGGGTTGCCGCCACGACAGGCACCAACCACCTTACGGCTGCAGCTGCGGTCGGCCGCCTCGACAATGGAGGCGCGGAACATGGTCCACTCAGACTCAATGTCCCCCGCTTCCCCCGGAATGTGAGTGAAGTTCTGCCGGAGGTGGTAGTTGAAACTCCTTCTGACAGGGGATTCCGCCAGGCGTTCCCAGCAGACCCTCACAATACGTTTGGGTCTGCCAGGTCGGACCGGCATCTTTCCCCACCATCGGAGCCAACACACCACCAGGTGGTGATCAGTTGACAGCTCCGCCCCTCTCTTCACCCGAGTGTCCAAGACATGCAGCCGCAAGTCCGATGACACGACCACAAAGTCGATCATCGAACTGCGGCCTAGGGTGTCCTGGTGCCAAGTGCACATATGGACACCCTTATGTCCGAAAATGGTGTTCGTTATCCACAGTCCGTGACAAGCACAGAAGTCCAATAACTGAACACCACTCAGGTTCTGATCGGGGGGGCCGTTCCTCCCAATCACACCCTTCCAGGTCTCACTGTCATTGCCCACGTGAGCATTGAAGTCCCCCAGCAGAACAATGGAGTCCCCAGTGGGAGCGCTCTCCAGCACCCCCTCCAAGGACTCCAAAAAGGGTGGGTACTCTGAACTGGTCTTTGGTGCATATGCACAAACAACAGTCAGGACCCGTCCCCCCACCCGAAGGCGGAGGGAGGCTACCCTCTCGTCCACCGGGGTGAACCCCAATGTACAGGTGCCAAGCCGGGGGGCTATAAGTATACCCACACCTGCTCGGCGTATGTCACCATGGGCAACTCCAGAGTGGAAGAGAGTCCAACCCCTCTGAAGAGGACTGGTACCAGAGCCCAAGCTGTGTGTGGAGGTGAGCCCGACTATATCTAGTCGGTACTTCTCGACCTCACACACCAGCTTGGGCTCCTTCCCTGCCAGAGAGGTGACATTCCACGTCCCAAGAGCCAGCTTCTGTAACCGGGGATCGGATCGCCAAGGTCCCCGCCTTCGGCCACCGAACAGCTCACAATGCACCCGACCCCTACGGCCCCTCCCACAGGTGGTGAGCCCATGGGAAGAGGGACCCAAGTTGTCCTTTCGGGCTGCGCCCGACCGGGCCCCATGGGTGCAGGCCCGGCCACCAGGTGCTCGCCCTCGAGCCCCACCTCCAGGCCTGGCTCCAGAGGGGGGCCCCGGTGACCCGCATCCGGGCAAGGGAAAACGTGTTCCAATGTTTTTAATCGTCATTTGGGGTCGAACCGTCCTTTGTCTGGTCCCTCACCTAGGACCTGTTTGCCATGGGTGACCCTACCAGGGGCAGAAAGCCCCAGACAACTTAGCTCCTAGGATCATTGGGACACACAAACCCCTTCACCACGATAAGGTGACCACTCAAGGAAGGGGACGGCTATTAAAAGGTAAATGACCGTCATTATTATTCATTACTCTATTCTTTGTTTTTTACGTTATGCACAACTCTCATTTATTGTGTAATAATCTAATCGTAACATGTATTTGTTACATGTTTTGATGAATTTTTATGCTTTATAAAACATTTATGTCGGAATTTTTTTGGGGCTTCAAACAGATTAGGGCATTAGCATGGAAAACAAGTCTCTAATTACGTAATTTTCTACCTACATAATTTCTTCCAGAACCAATTAATTTAGTAAGTAGAGGTACCACTGTAATTGAAATCTCTGTACCATATTTTTTTTCCCCTTCTTTCTCTCTCTTTCATTTTTCTGGTAGATGTTTTGGATTTTTTGTCCTGTTAGAAGTCAGGTTGTCCACTGTTAAGTGCTTATTGATTGCTGAGTGATGTTGAGCCTCTAGATGGTATGGTCTCTAGATGGTATGGTCTTGACATTCTTGACCATTGTGATTTGGGGTCTACAAATACAAACTGAAATGACAAAAAAATAAAAGAGTTGCGAAATTTTCTTTCATGTGTATTTTTCCACACCAATGCTTTTGTCTCTGACTGCTTGAAATTATAAGAATCTTTGTTGGTTTGTTTGTTGTTTTTGTCACTCCAAAGTGGGACATTGCAATTGACTCAGATTCCATCCGTTTGTCCATCCATCCATCCATCCATCCATCCATCCATCCATCCATCCATCCATCCCTTTCTCTGTACAAGTTACCTGTAGTGCTTGATTTACAATTTGTACCCCACACAGATTGTTTCAAAAATAAAGCTTAACCAATCCATTAAAACGACATTCACGTATTTATTTTCAGGGCAGGTTATGAGATTAATTACATCAGAGCACAAACACAGACACAAAAATTAGTCAAACTGAATGTTGTATGCTGGATAGTGATCCTCTTGAGATTTCTTTAGTCAATCAATCTGTCGATCGGCCTGTTACATTGCCAGATCCTCAGTCAGCCATGGCAGCTTAGTGAAGCAAACCAGATAAGAGCAAGTCCCGGCGGACGAGCAGAAAAACACGGCTGTCCCTGAAATAATTCCAAGAGTGTGAACTTGCCTTCGCCAACCACAGCCCAGCCACAGGGGTGCCTGATAGAGCATGCTGGGTGGCAGGGGAGGCAGAAGGAGGGGGTAGTTCTGAGAGGAAGTGTCTTGTGCCTTAGGAGATGCCATTGCGCGAGCAGCTGGTGCCATGGCAGGATTAGATACAGAGGAGGAGCCATGCTGACAGAAAAAGATGGAGGGCATCAAACACCCACACAATCATTGCTCCATCCATGTACTCCCACCCTTTCTGAGGTAAACAATTCAATAAAATGTCTGCCAGAGACTGCAATGATGGCGCTGTGATGCCAAGCCCATGGGCCCTCTCAGCATCTGATATTGACAAAATACCCAGCTCACATTTAGAGGCTGTTGAACGTACCATTTTAATCACGCGTTAAAACAACGTTTCTTCAAATGAACACATAACTGTAAATGTAAACCAATGGAAATAGGCAGTTTATAGTCATCAGGTTAAACATCATCACTGTCACGGTTTCGGCGTGGCGTGGCATGGTCACAAATTCAACCATGAATCCCCATTTGATAACACTGTGTGTCAACTTTCCATCTTATTCAAATTTTAGCAGTCTAGTCATTCATTCCACCACTGTGTTACAAATGGAAAACAATAAAAACTGTGTTTTTCATTGTTTTTTCTGGGGACCCTGTGGTACCCCCTGAAAGTGCCATCTAGAGTCAGGTGGCATCCATTGGGTGAACACATGAACCGACGTAGCATTGCCAACCTCTATTTTTAAAAGCATGACAAAGTTACCTTCAACACTGGGAAGCAAAACCTTCCCCAAAATATAAGGTCTGCTCCTGGGAGTTTAGTTAATGTTGGTATCCAAGTATTTGTCTTGTCTTAAAAGAAGTCATACCTGTACATGTGCGCCTGTTCTTCAGACAAATGTGAATGTTTCCCCTTTAAAGAATGGGCAGTGTGAATCCAGGGTAGAATCACACTATTTGCTGCCCTATTGTTAGTTATTGCAATTTCACAGTTCAAGGGGAAAGTAATCTAAAAACTAATTAAAACTGATTTACGCTACATTCCTCCTCAATTCCACAGATCACAGGGAACTGCCATAGGAATTAAAAGGTAAGATCTGGTAATTAGCTCCAAAACGGTCCAAAAAATGTAAGATCTATTATGTGATTTCTCCACTTTGCTTATCTCAGCGTTATCAGACTGCAGGGTGATTACCAAGCAGAACTTTGCGATGGAATATGAAGGAAAGATATTTCAAGGAGTTAATACATAGTAACACCCCGGTTACTAAGGTGATTGTGTATTCAGGAGAAAACCTTCTCGAGCATTTTTGGTACCAACACACGAGGAGAAAAAAAAATAGGATGTATGGCAAGAAGAAATGGGAAGGACTAAATGAAACAGATGAGGTCAAATGTTAGTGGCAAGTTTTCATCACAGTCATTTCATCATGTTCTTGTTTTATTAATGGCCCGTCACCACACACACCCTTATTATCCTTGCTTACACTGTTCATTTGCAATGGATGATGGGTCTCGATGAGTCCGTTCACATCTGCTGGTAAAAAGAAGATAAAGGGATGCACACTGAGACAGAAAGCTTAACGTAATGACACAGTAATGCATAGTACTGATGATAAGAGAATATTGCTGATGTTTTACACATTGCATTTGGCCAACACTGCTTGATCGTTTTAATGTACTTCTACCTATTAAATCTTGAAAAGCAAGCCATTATAACAGTGGTTGAAGATATATTATATAAGGTTTCTGCTCTGCTTTAACCAAAATGTAATGTTTCTAACAATGTTGAAACTGAATGGAACTTCTTCTTTTTTTATAAATTACATTACTGTACATAATTGTGGATTTCACTTGGGTCACTGTCAGTTAAACATTGCTTACAGGTGAGAGACTTATTTAAAAGTGTGTGGTAAAACCAGCAATTTATCATTAACCTGATAACTCGGATCATCAAGTCAGTTACACTATCACTCTACTTACCATCACACCAATACTCAGTAGTAGAGTGCATACTTTGCATGTAAGCTGCCCTGGGTTCCATCCCAGGCATCTGCAGCCCTTGTGCCCCCACATGTAGCATAAAAAAACTTTGCCAAAGAAATGTGAGCATTCATCTATAATTAAAAAAGGAAGACGCTCTGTGACGACCCCCAACGAGACAAGCTGAAAGATATTTTACGATGGCTCAACGGGTGGCGCTGTTGCTCATGGCAAAAGGTTTCCGAGTTTGATGAGCTGGTGTTTTATTTGGGACGTACCTCACCTTAAAGACAGCTAATGAAGCAGATTCAACTGAAATCAGATATTAGTGGTAACTACATTCACTTTGGTGCTCAGTCTAAACATTCAAATCGTACTTAGCAATCTGTTTGTTGTTGGTGTTGTTTTTTGCTACGTGCTTTGAAACACTCTGTAGGTATGACACAGGAATGACGTGTACATGTTAAACATGTAGGTGTAATACTGTGACACACACAATATGCTTTACATAAAAAACATTTTTGTGTTTTGTGTAAAAAGGCAACGTGATTGTTAAGCAGTCAGATGGCCTGAAGTAAGATACCACTCTTCAGCCTTTATCTTGGTCCAGCAGCAGTGCTAAAGTCTCCCTGAGGGCAGAGCACAGAAGAGTCTGGTAAGACAGTGGGCTCCCCAGCAATCTCTTGCACTTCCTCTGCAGTGCCTTTTGGTAAATGTTCTTCAGGGTGTGTGTGTGTGTGTGTGTGTGGGGGGGGGGTTCTTTGGTTTCGCTCAGGGAACGGACCACACTTCAAAAGGCCAAGTAGTCATTCTGAGTTCAGCTTCCTGCTCCGTGAAGTTTCTCAGCTGGTCTTACCTCCTCCCAGCTGCTGTACTTTATTCAGTTCTCACACCAATTCACACACACTTATCCTTAGTCTTATTTTTCTGTATCATGGTCTTGGCCATCACAATACCAGTTTTTCTCAATAGTCACTTCACACATATCTAATACAGACATACACGTGCATTTGAGACAACCCCCCCCCCATTATTGCAAATATACCTGCAGATAGCATGGGTTCCAGGATGAAGGACAGGGTTTTATGGTATTTAGGGTGAGGGTTTATGGTTTTATGACACAGAGGTGATTATGACAAAAAATGACACTCTTTTAGAAAGCAAGGTTGAGGTTTCTTCAATACAATAACTATAACTGATTGTAAAAGGTTGGAATAACGGCATGGGATGCAAAGATGTTAGGCTGGCGCAAGGTCAGGGTCAGGGTAGATTTAGACCAACTACATTTGTGACTTTCCAACCCAGTTAAAATTGAGGAAAGAATAATTTCGTTATTATGGCAAATACATAAAAATTGATCAAATGAGTGGTGAACATACAGATTACACACACACACACACACACACACACACACACACACACACACACACACACACACACACACACACAAACACACACAATGCTATTTCATACATACTGCCTCTGCTGAGAAACTATCGTAAAGAATTGCCAAAGTTTTGACTTCTCAAAGTATTCTGGGATATTTTTTCCTATTTTGTGTAGAACAAGACCTTGTTTACTTCAGCTGATTTATTGTCAGGCTCCAGAAACACATTTCACTGAGTGTTTTTGGTAGTGTAGAAAACAGAAATTTGGACTTTCATAAACTTGTGAACACCAGAGCAGACAGATTGAAAAATATGCTTATGGGAAGTAATGAGGTTCTAATATACTCAAAGATAGCTTGTCTGAAAATAAAAAAAGAGTCAAACAGCAAGTGGGACAGAGAAAGTGGAGATTAAGCAGCTAAAAGACAAAGAGAAAGATTTAGACAGAATATTCTGAGCATCTGTTGTTGAAGCTGATGATAATGCCTCATTATTGTAGTCATTAGGGAAGCATGGAATGACAGAGAAAAAGACAGAATGAGAGAACGAGTCCAAAAAAATGTATGAGAAACATCCACAGCGTAGACCGAGGGGCGGAAGGCACAGTTCTCCTATACCCTTTTCTTTTAGAAAGTAGAGTTCACTATTTTTAAAGATAAGATCAAACTTTATGATTCCCAAGTGGAAATTGGATTTCCGTAGAAGGTTGTAGGGTTCAGCAGCGATATTGAATACTATAATATGAACCCAGAACAAATTATAAAGTGGACAATAAAACAAAAAAATAAAATCCAACCAAGGGAAGCATTAAAATAGTTAGATGCTATAAAATGTAAAATGCAACTGCAAAAAAAAAAAGGAAATATGCAGAAACATTTCAAGGCAGCATTGAGACTGTGGTCACACTAGTATACAGTATATACAGAGCCTCCTGTCCCTGTCTGGCCTGGTTTTTACTGCAGATGTAGATCGCCATTTTTGCTTCTCCTGATATAAAATTTAGGAGTTGCCATTCTTCTTTGTTTTTTTGTCGCTGCCTCCCATGATAAAAACACATTCAGTAAAAACTACATCAAACAGACGAAAAACAGTTAAAAGGGTGAAGAACTCAGTGAGTTCCCGGGACTCTGTGAAAATATGAAAGACAGTTCCCCTGAGGTCACAAAATGGACACTTGTTAAAAACAGCAGGATTAAGAATATAAGTAAAAGTGTTGGTGCTCTCCTGTGCTCCTCTTAATATCTAGATCTAATCTCTGATCTGCTCTCTGGATTCTCCAAAGCCTGCAAACGATTGTCCACAAAACTCGATTTGAAGCCTCAATAGTAGTTCTTTGCCAAGTTGTTGTTGTTGTTGTTGTTTTTTCTACCACTGCCTATGTCTGGAGTTTGGTTCTACAATCAAACTATGGATGAAAGCTTCTCCACCCCTTTCATGCATTTGGGTCCTCATCCTGCTCGTTGTGACAATTGGAGGCAATAGCACCATGTAAAATCATTTCCTGGAGGTCGGCAGTCCGTTTTTAATGGGCGGTTTGTATAGGGCCCTCCCCTGTGGATTGGGTTTGGTTCCCCCAGCAAGTCCCTTTGTCCACACAGTGGGGGGTCTGTTGCACACTCGTTTTTGTTGATGTACTGTATTTATATAGATGTAGTATATTGTCTTTTTGTCAGCACTGTGAAGGTCGGTTTTCCTGAGTTGGTGATGATTAGCAGGGGACCGGTCAGGTCTCCCAGCCCTGAGCTCAGGCTGATCTCCAGAAAGGGGTCTGCTGGGTCAGGTTCGATTCTTTTTTTCCTGTCTATAATCTATAATTAGACTCCTCTACTTATCACAGAGCCTCCTCTTCCAGAGCTCCAGGATTTTTTGTGCTACCCGGTGGGAGTGTAGACCCAGTAGATAGCCCAGGGCTTCGGCATCGCGTAGTTCTAGTCCCACTGCATCCTCCGACTGCTGCAGGCACAGGGTCCTGGATCTATAAAGTGTTGCTGTCAGGCCAGGTGTGACAGCCTGGCTCCATGGACTAGTGGCTCTTTTAACAACCAGTGCAGAGAGTTTGATTTACCTTCCTCTGTCCATTTTTTTCCTCCAGGCCGAAGAAGAAGCTTGAGGGAGTATCCATCTCGCTGATGTTTAGGAATCAAGACCTGACCAGCGCACCTTGTACTTTACTATTTAACAGATCCGCTAGTGCTAATTTTTTTTTTTCTCTGAGGATTTCAAAACATTATTGATCTCCTCTGGACAATTTTTTTATGTAGTTCCACTATATCAGACTCCAGGTCCTTCATAGATCTGGTGATGTCTTGTGTAGCGTTGAGGGTGTGCTGTTGACAGAGTAATTTGACCAGTCTTACCATGGTGCCACCACCACTCAAGTCTGCCGAAATAACCTTTCCTCTGTCTAAAAACATTCCAGAAATAAATAAGAGCCAAAAACATGACACAAAAGTAGAGAATGATCCGTATAGGATTTTTCACATTTTAAATATATTAAAATGATGATTAAAACACACGTCCCCCAGGCCACGAGAGTGGACCAGCTGCCTCAGATCATGTTGGGATGCTGGATGTGGCTCCATTAACATTTAAAATTCCCACTTTTAAAATGTCCATATTAAGTGAGATATTTAAAACAGATACAGTAATCCCTCGTTACGTTAATGCATTCCAGGAATCACCAGCGAAAACGAAATTCCGCGATATAGCGAGGAACTATTTTATTATTTACGGTAGTTTAAACGTTTATGAAAATTTTGAATTCAGGGGTGTTGCAGGATGTTGCAATCTCTGACTGCATTGATTCTTGTTTGAACTGTGATATTAATAAAGAAAAACCAAAAAACGTTCAACGAGCACTCGCTCAACATCTCATGCCACAATCTCCCATCATGCACCGAGAGACAGACAGACAGAGGGAAGGAGGGAGTTTCCGAAACCTTCTTATCCAATTGGCTTCTCCTCACCTGGATCCTCAGTGGCAAACCATGTTAACAGTCTGCTTACTGTATGTGTGACTGTGGGCGTGTGTGCAGACGTTTGTGTGTGTGTGTGTGTGTGTGTGTGTGTGTGTGTGTGTGTGTGTGTGTGTGTGTGTGTGTGTGTGTGTGTATGTGTGTGTGTGTGTGTGTGTGTGTGTGTGTGTGTGTGTGTGTGTGTGTGTGTGTGTGTGTGTGTGTGTGTGTGTGTGTGTGTGTGTGTGTGTGTGTGTGTGTGTGTGAATGGGGGCGGGGGGTGGGACTATGTGTGTCCCTTTTTATTGTTGTATGTTTCATTATTTTATCACGTTTTATCTTGTGAAGCACTTTGAGTTGCATTTTTTTATGTATGAAAAGTGCTATATAAATAAAGTTGGATTTGATTTGATTATCCGTTGCTGTTATTATCATGCAGTTAGATTAAGTGTCAAAAAGGCAAAGTGTTATCAAAATGTTCCTCTTTTAAATAAACACATCTCTCACATTTACATTCTTACCTTAATTGTACTTCCATCATAGAAACGTTTTCCTTCTGTCATGATATCATGTGCAGCCATAGCCACATGCATTACTCACGTGAGTCATTTAGATTAGGGTTTTCACAGTCTGGAAGAAGTACAGGTCGCCATCACAGAATGGAAACTAGCTATTGGAACCAAAGCCGCTCATGTAGCAAGATGAAACCATGTTTTGCTTGATGCCCGATGCATGTTTCTGCTGGAAGGTTTCACACTCCAGCATTCAAGTCAATAGAGCGGCAACCATCTACCAGAGGAAACTAATTTAGTGACATGTTTCAGCTTTTTCATTCTTTCTGTAGAAAAAGGAATATGTGATAATGGTAGAAGTTTATATGTAGTCAAACAACACTGATAAATAGCACCGTGATGCACAGCGTGGCAAATGGAGACGGAGTGAAATGAAGGGGGAAATTGGAGTTATATTGATATTCCAGTAGATTCATGCTTGAAAGTGTATGGTCCTCACAGAGTCATGTGAAAATCAGAACATTATTGCATCAATCCAATAAATCAGCAGCACACAGCTGAAGACCTGAGTGTGGAGGTTTTTGGAGAGGTGGCTTGTGGTGTCCAGTGGAGTGAGAAACAGTCTGGATGATAAAAGGACCTGTGGCAGGCTGTCTGATGGGGAGAGAGCTGAGAAATAATAACTGAAATCAATATGTCAGTTTTCTGTCTCTGACCATAATGTCTAGTTGGGAAACTTTTTTTTTTTCTGTGTGAAGAGGGAACAGAGTGCTAATATGTGAAGAAGCACATGGTATGTGAATGAGCATGATAAATCCAGAAACATCCAGAGACACAAAAGGACAGAGACTAGTGCATCAAGGGTCGAAATAGGTGAATTATACTCTGAACAAAAAACACTTACAGTTCATTTACTAAGAAAGTTAAAAAAAACAGAAAATATTCTCTCACAGACAGTAAATTAAGTTTTTTTTACTTATAGAAAAAAATACTCCCCCTACCCCAAAATAAACCATTACATTAAACATTAAAACATTAAGTCATCAGAATACCTTTAAATACCTTTGTATGCAGCATCATTAAATAACATCATTTTAAAGAGCACAACAAATTTAAAAAATGTCAGAGACGGCTTTAATGCATGCACACCTCTACCTTAGAGATGGGGTTTCAGTAAATAATATATATGTTTTTGGGGTTTTTTTTCATCTTGATTACACCCATACTGGTGCAGACTGTACAGCACTTGGTCTGACAGTGATAATATGGTGGACGACAGTGCAGTGACAGTACCGCATAAAGCCTGCCAGAGAAAACTGTCACGGTTCAAAGTGTGAAAGTATCTTGACTGAGCGGTTGTGATCATTGTGCTAGCTGTTCTGTCATGTGCGGATCTGCTAGATGTGCTGTTTGCTTTAGACATTGTGACTGCAAAAACAACCTCCTGTCTGGTGTTGTACAAAGTGTTAAACTGACAGAGAAGTAGAAATACCGGACAGGGAATAATTTAGGAGGCAAGTTCAGCTAGATCAAGGTAGAAATGATGCACTGTCACAGTTTTACCTCTTTCATGGGGAACTGAGTCTTAGCAGGTTGACACCGCTGCAGTGGCCAGAGTAGAGGCTACACCGGTGCGATAAACAACACATACAGTAGTGGCCTGCAGAGGATCTTCCATGATCTGTCTCAAAGAACTCATTCTTATGATCATGTAGGAAGACGCTGCATTTTCCTTTGTAACACTTCAGAAAACTGTATTGATTTGAAAGAACTGCACACCCGAAAAAGTTAAATTGATGTACTTCTCAAACAATCTGCTGTGTTGAACAAATTCAATATTTTTGATATATTATAATCATAGTACAGTATTTCAGTGTAAATCCATTCAATTCACAAAAGAAATCCCTTAGGAAGATAATTATGGGGTTTTTTTTCTTTTCAAAGCAGGATTTTAGTGTAGGCGTCATATTTTGAAAATCAGTATCTCTATGAAAGAAAAGCTTTTAAATGCAGTAATTGCATATGCAAGCAGGATTACCTGTGATAATTCAATATGGTGACAGCTGTGACGAAGCTCGAAGGCAGTAAGATGATCAGTGTGTTGTAATTGATGCAATCATCAAAATGAATTTCATGTTTAAGCTCTGAACAGAAAACCCTGTCTCATCTTTCCTTTGGAAAACAAATTGGTTTCTCTGTAAAAGCTACTATTATGACAAACTGCCTGAGGGCAGGATGTTGTTTTCCTAAATAACAATGAGTTAAGGTAGAAGCATCTTGGAAATCTCCATAATATATTCAAATTCCATACACATAGACATTTGTCTATGGATGCTTTTATGTTTGAGGTCAGCAGCAATGAAGCAAAGACACTGAGAGTACAGGGTATTGGCTCATGTATATAGACAAAGAGATGGAATCAAAATTATTGAGCTTGTTGGCACAGTCAACTGTCCTATCCTTTTTCAACATTCGATCTGTAACGAGTGATTATCCTTATATAGCTTCCTCCCCAGCTTGTTCCCAGACTCCACCTTGGTCTCTCTGATCTTATTCTTTAGGTGTGACTGGATGGTTATCAGCTCCTCCCTTTTCCCAGTTCTAAAAACCCTCTTATCACTAAAAATGGCTTCAATGTCCTTTGTTACCCAGGGCTTGTTGTTCAGAAAAAGTTGATGTAGTCATTGCGAAGATGTACCAGATTGTAGTTGCATTTCATGTTGCCTGTAAACATGAGCCCCATCCTCTCTGTCAGAGGGGCGTGTCACAGCCCAGGCAAGTGTTGGCAGATGGAGCTCATTGGCATTTAAGGCTCTGAAACAGCCTGTTCTCAGTGGAGCTCATTTGAGCGACGTTTGGACAGCTGGAATTCAGGAACGCAGATCATTTGGGCAATTCGTTTCGTTTACAATGTACTTGGATGTCTGACAGCTGTGTGAAACTGATACAAAGAATATAATATGGAACCTTTGAAAGGTTTTTTCTCAGCACTAACTACTTATTCAGTTATTGTTGTCCATGACCCTAACTTTAACCCTGAGAAAAACTGTGGTAGTCACAGTTTATCCATATTGAACACCTTGTTTGAGCACAGGGATTTCTGAAAGCACACACAGCACCAGGACACTGTAGGCCAGAGTTTGATGATTGAGTTTGTTGTTGTATCATTGGACCACGTGTCATTGGACCACGTGTCTTTGACACATGTGAATAGAGGGGCAGAATTGTCGGTCGGTTACCACCTGGTGGTTAGCTGAGTGTACCATGTTCTCCATCTCCATTGTAGGAACAGCTGCTTGGAGCTGTGTTTGCAAGGTGTCTGGTGCCTGTCGCAGTAGCAGGCCCCAAACTCGGTGGTGGACACTGAAAGTAAGGGATGCTGTCAAGCTGAAGAAGGAGTCTCATAGAGTCTTGTTGAATCATGGGACTCCAGGTGGCAGCTGACAAGTACAGTTAGCTGAAAGGTACATGCAGTGCAGTTGTTCAGTAGAGGGAAAAAAAACATGTCTAGGAGGAGTTTTGGGAGACCATGGAAGAGGGCTACTGGTTGGCCTCAAATAAATTGTGGTAATGGTGTGTCCCTGATATGGTGTGAAATCAGTGCTTCTTGATCGCAGGTGTTAGTACTATAGGCCAGTAGTCAAGTTCTAATCAATTGGTTATCGATAGCTGGCTGATTTTTTAGAGTTGGGGATTATGGCGGCAAAGTTCAGGCAGGAAGGGAGGATGCCTTGTGACAGGGAACAGTTGAAGATTGTGTGGAGAGACCTTACATCTAATTGGCATGGGCTGTTTAGTACCTTCCCAGGTACTTTATCCAGGACAGCAGTCTTTCTGGGTTTGACAGTCCTTGTCTCACTGTGATGCTGTAGGAGGGTGGTGGATGTGTTGTCACTGTCTTTGCCTTACAGCCTCAAAGCGGGCAATGGTTCAGTTCCTCTGCCAGTGATGCGTTGCCCTTTACCCTTTGAAGGGGCGGCAGTGGCTCTAGGGGCGGCAGTGGCTCAGCGGTAGAGCAGAGGTCTTGAAGACAGATCGCCCAGCCATCGGTGGATCGATTCCCGCTCCCGCCAGAACATCTCCGGAGTGTGAGCTGACGGTGGGAGGCGTCAGCTCACCTCCCAGCCACTGCCGAGGCACCCTTGAGCAAGGTGCCGTCCCCCTTACAAGCTGCTCTATTGGGGCGCACTCCAGGAAGCTGCTGCCCGTCACTCTGCCAATGTACAGCTTGATGTTGTGTTGTGTTGTGTTTGTATACTAACTGCATGATTACAGGCCCCTTTGTGTGCTGTGGTTGTTTCAGGGGCCTGTACATACATAGTGTGAAAAACTAACACAAAAAATGTAACAAACACCTGAGTGACAAATGTAATTTCCCCTAGGGGATCAATAAAGTGTATCTTCTTCTTCTTCTTCTTCTTCTTCTTACCGTCTCCTGGTTATTGTCATTGTAGTCACGTGTTGTATACCCTACCACATCTTTCTTATTTTTAGTGAAGTGCACCTCAGTTTTCCTTTTTGTCAGCCTCCTTGGCCTCTTTAATGGCTCCACAGAACATCATCCCAGAACCTTCTTGGTCAGATATAGAAGTTTGGAACTGGTGCTTAGCATCTGTAGTTTCTTGTATAGCAGCTCTCCTTTTAGAGGCTTCATCAGCAGCTCCCTCTACGTACCGTATGAACTACTGCATAGATCAATAACTGCATTATGTCCACCTTCTACTCTTCATCTACCTTGTCTTTTTGTCCCTTTCTGCCCTGCTTTATGTAATTGTCTCTCTGTTAACTCCTCTCTATTTTTGTCCCTGCCTATTTCTGTCCTTGTCTCTGTCTGTCCCTCTCTATCATTGTCTCAAAGTCTTCCTTCCTCAGTATTTCTCCCTCTCTTTCACCACACAACCAGTCAAGGCCTACTGTTGGTCTTGGGTTCTGCTCAGAGTTTCTGCCTGTTAAAAGAAGTCTTCCTTGCCTCCATCACCAAAGTGCTTGTTCATATTAGATACAGTAGATAGACAGACAGACAGACAGACAGACAGACAGACAGATAGATATACTTTATTCACAATTTGTGTTCTATTTCAGTAGATATGTCCATGGTCTACCTGAAAAGTGACTTGTGATAACTCTTTTATGATCTGGTGTTATACAAATAAAACTGAGCTGAAAAAGTTTTTAATCAATAATAATAATTTTTTTTTAAAACTGTTTTTAAGGATGTGTGCAGATGCAAAAAAATCCTCCCTCCCAACCCCAGTCCAAATTCCCCCCACACTCTTGGAATGACATATTTAGTTTAAATATAAAAGCAAATTAAATATAAATATAGAGTCAATTTCACCCCATTAAAAGCAGGCCAGAAAACACACTTTGTAGTCAGGTTGAAAAAGAGGAATGTTCATCTCATGCTACATTTTCCTGTGATAATCTTTAACCCTAAGTAAACTAAATAACACTAAATAAACATTGTAAATGTGCTGAACATCTGTGCTGAACATGTGAATGTGCTGAACATCATCTATTTTTCCAACTTTTGCTGTTCTGGTTTTGGAGGTTGTGTCAGACAATTCCTGAGGAAGTAGGATGCAGGATAGGCTGTGTTTAATGGTAGATAGATCGTTGGATGGATGAATGGGTAGGTAGGTAGGTAGGTAGGTAGGTAGGTAGGTAGGTAGGTAGGTAGGTAGGTAGGTAGATAGATAAAAACCTTGAATTGTTTCACTGTCTCACCATGTAAAGTGATGCAATGCATTCTGGGAGAATTAATTTAGAAGGAGGCTGAAGAACACTGTCACTAAATATCACTGTAATTTAAGATCTCCTAAAACGGTTTAACCACACACATATTTTTCTCCACTCTTACTGTTTAGTCCTATTATTTTACCATATTATGGTTTACCACGGTAACTGTGTAGACTTTGACTGTTCTGTTTACTGAACTCTGAAATGTAAATGTAAACACAAATCCTTCCCATCTCTTCTGTGCGTCACGGTGTTACTCTAATGTTCATCATCATCCACCATGTCAGTCTCTGCCTTACCAACACTTCCTGTCATGTCCTTCCCTCCCTCATCTGGGTAGAACAACGGAAAGCAAAGAAAAGACAGTGACAGGTGACGCTTTGGATGAAAGTCCCTGACTTCTGTGCTGTCACAGTGCTCAGCATAGAAGTGAAAGATCCAGGTGAAGAAAGGTTTAGTTGGAAGGGGATTGGAGGAAGGCGAGGTGGGAGTGGAGGTGAAGATATGAACTGAAGTAGTGGAGTATTCCCCCCAGGGGTCTAAGACTCTAATTGACTGCAGTGGGTTGGCAGAGATGCTTTGTGACAGTCACTTCCAACACACACACAGGGAATGTGTATAGTTCTGAGAGCCCTTTGTTACTTTAACCCTCTTTAATGTGAACCTTCAGTCTACATGGCCAGGCTTCCTTCTTCACCAAACTTTATCAAGTCTGGATGTGGACGTCTGCACCAGCCTTTCTGAACTTCACACTGATGTTTCCGGATTTTATCGACACCTGAACTGTTTGGTGTCTGAAATAAGAAGACTACCAACAGGATTTGTGTTTACTGCATGTTTCAGCTTGCTGTGTTTTCATTTTTTACTTATGTGTACTGTTTAGTGATATTTCCATCTATGTCTCCATACCTGTTTCCATGCATGTCTGGTATTGCATGTTTTATTACATGTGAACACCAGGGTGAATAGTCACTACCTTGGTGGCAGCTAATTGGGATTGTGATTAATAAATAAGGAAGCATGTTACTATGTTTAGCTGAAGCTATATCAGTTCACTCCATCACTCACACACCAGTGGAAATACAGGGAGAAAAAAATATCCTGCTCAAGGCTCAAGGACACTTTGGTGCTCATACTCCCTAATCTTTGATTACATCCTGAGCCACCAAACCACTCAAAACACTTGTTGACTTTATCGCGGTAATAAGCAATTCAGACCACACTGTTAATAATTTAATTAACATCTCATCACAGTTGACAATACAAATATAATTAGTTTTTTGTGATAAAACTGGCTGATAAGACTGATTGGAAAAATTCAACCAAATCTAATCTACAAATGAGCTTCATTGATGATTGAAAGTGTTGTCTAATGTTGAATATTAAGTTGAAATTAGTTTGTATATTGACCCTGCCACTGCTACAAATAGCATTTTAGCTTTTCAGGCATATGCTCCATTTGTCGTAACGTTTTTGTAAAAATTGGCTTTTTTTTTTTTTACTTAATTCTGTGAAGTATCAAAAAATATGTGCTACTGTTAAATAAAGAGGAATAAAAAAAATCACACCTGTCTCTTTGTCTTTACTCACAGAAAAATATGACAAGTCCTGTCTCATACCCTATCCTTCCACGTTGTGTGGAAATCTTTACAGAAATTTTTGAATGACGCTTCCAGGTCACAAACTAAACAATCAAAGTTGAGTCGATTCCAAACAAGTAAATTATTTTATGTTTGTGGCTCCGCGGTGCACAGGCGTCATGCCCAGAGTGTCCCCTGCCTCATGCTCTCAATCATCTGGGATAGGCTCCAGCACACCGCGGTCCACAACGGCAGATGAGGCGGATTAGGAAGATCAATTTATGCACACTGGTAGTTAATAAAAAAAACTTAATAGAAAATGCATTCACCATTAACATTACTGAAAAAAAAAAAACATCACATACGCACACATGCATACATGATGCCCAGCCTCGGTAGTACTCTAACAAAATTAAATATTTAAACATTTTCATTCCTCCTCAGCACCCATGCTGAGGAGGAAAGTATTTTATATATACTTATATATATATATATATATATATACTTATATATATGTCACCTAAAAGGTGAGGAATATGTGTATCAGTGTTTCCATTGCTGTTCTTTTGCTCCACTCTTCCTCACACACTTATACAAAATATCTCTGATAAATAAATCAGTGCAGACACAGAACTATATGCACACATATATACCATGTGAAACTCTTGTCAACATTCAGATTCCATTACCCTCTGGACTGAATTTGCTGTCATGCAAAATGCATTAGCTAAATGCTTAAGCTGAAATATTAGGATGTTTTATTCAGTGAGGGGCTGAGGCTGCTTCTTCCCTCCCAGTTAAGGATGGTTGGTCAGGGGGAGTTTAGACACCAAAGCACTTCAGCATAATTTTGATTAATTTGTAATGGTAAGTGCAAGGTGGGGGAGATGTAACAATAAAGACAACCTGAGGGCTATGATGCTCACAGCCGTTTCCTATAATTGCTGCAGTAGAGATGATGCCAGAGTTTATTCCTCAGGTCAGTGGACAAACACGTAGCAGCTGAGGTCCTTTCAAAGACTTTATACAAGTTGAACAGCAATAGTTTTCTTTGTCAAAATGGACACTAAATGGAGCTCTTATTAGATCTAGACTGATGTATGGTCCATACATTATGACAGTGGTTGATAAGATGACATGTTGATAAGATACTGTATGTACTTAATTCATCCCTTTAACTTGGAAATGTGGACATCGAATTTAAAACCAATTCTTTCAAACAAAATGGACTTAGCTTGTTTTATTAGTCTCCTCCCTACCTGTGTGTGGAGATGTAATACCCAATAATAATATAACATAACATAATAATAATAATAATATCGACACATACATGTTCCATCTTGCCAAAAGTAGTAGAATCATTGATGACAAATTGAATATGTCAATAGTTCAATTAGTTTGTTTCATTGTGTCATTTTTTTTACATTCCATCTTATGTTTTACACTTCCTACCTTTCTAGTCCCTTCAAATAGTCTCAGCTGTCCCTGATTTCAGAGGGATGGAATACAATGTGTGACCACCTTTGTGAAGAGTTATGCTTGACATTTAAATGTAATGATAATATCTCTCTTTTAACTTTGCTAGATCATGGTAAATGACGAAGTGCATCTGACATGGTGTTTCAAAACCTTTGATAAAAGTGAAAGTGAAGTGAACAAGTTCTACTTACCGCTCAATGAAAAGCAATTTCTCTATCACTGAGAAACTTGTTACAGTTATCTACTGGCAAGACCCAACGAACCTGAGAAGCAGAATGGAACAATTTGTGAAAAATCGACAAATTTAGTGCTCAGACAGAAAACACAAATGAAAAGCCAAAAACTGTAGGCAACAAAACAAAAATGAAATATTAGTAGATATGGAGGAAAAGAGAAGGCAGCTGAGAGACGACCAGGTACACGGACATGAGCAAATTCTCTGGCAGAGAAGTGGAGAAATGACTAGTAAGAAATAGGGAGAGGTAGTTCAGGGATTAAGTGTGTCGCCATAAGCAGAAAACACAACAGAGATCAGGTACAACTTAAACATGTGGAGGTTAGAATCACATCTCTTTTACTGTAACCTGTTGACCACAAAGAACTGCAGTGGAGCTCAGTAGAATTGCTAAAGCTGCAACAGCAAAAAAACCCAAAACAAAATAACAACAAAAAAACAGATGTAGAGGTTGAACATAATCGTGGATTTTTAATCAAATTAATTTACTAAATTATTCTCAGTACTTTTTGTATTTTTTTTAATCAGTAAGTCACTATTGAGATGTTTGAGGTGTCAGTAAAGTAAATATAGCTTTTCACAAAAGTTTACCTTGTGTTTTTTTTTTTATTCTTTTTTTGGTCAACAACAGCTGTGGTTGGTGAAACCAGCCAATGTTCTATTGCCAGTAACCAAGAGCAGATGTACTTCTTTTCCTGATGAAAGACGAGAGTACTTTTTCTTTGGTCTTTACAGTGTTTACAGTCATAGAACACAATATTCTGTGGGTTTCCAAAGACCGGACAAAATGGTCTCAAACCACGGGCCGGGTTCGAATCGCTGCTCTAATATCGAATGACACTGAACAACTGAAAAATCAACACTGCTGGTTTCATGACATTACAACACATGGCCAATGACAATTTAATGAACATCTTTGTGTGGTAAGCAAATAATTAAAACTGTGAACCTGATAATGCTAACTCATGGATGGGGTAGATTCTGCCCGAGAGGAAGATCCAATCAAACTATAGAAGCTGGAACTCAATGATTATTATTCCTACACAGGTCAGTTTACAATCGTTATCGACCATGTGATTGTGTGTACCTTGTGTGTGTCTGTAACCAACTGAAATGTCTTTGGGGCAAAGTTTTCTGGCCACACTCATTTCTCATCACACAATATGGCAGAGTTAGCAAATTAGCATGACGTCTGACCACAACTGAAAACATTTGGGATGTGTTGCACCTATGATAATCTCCCACATGGCCCTGTGTATCGGTCATAGATCCAGCAGATCATCAGATTACTGATGCATATGTTCCGTAAATTGGGACAATTAAAATAAATGACTCTATTTACACTTTATTTATGTCAAAATTACACCGGTTTACCTAGGGCCGTCTATTCCACATTAAAATATGCAGCAGACTACATTTTGTAATCACAGCCATGAACTCTTCCAGAGGGTATCATCACTGTGAACCACTGAACTGTGAACCACAATGACAGATTCAGAAACAGCACAACACAAGAAACTCAACAAAGTGGGAAAATATGTTGAAGGTAGTCATAATGAATGCAGTGCCTGTTGGACATTTATTTATTATTCGTTTACTCGCACTTCAAGATGTGCAGCTTCACTACATCGCAGATTTTTAGTAGGTAGTCATGTGATACCATGCAGGTGATGGACAGGCTGACAGACGAGGTTAGACAGGAATCTCCATGGACTATGATGTTTGCAGATGACATTGTGATCTGTAGTGAGAGCAGGGAACAGGTGGAGGAGAAGCTAGAGAGGTGGAGGTTTGTCCTGGAAAGGAGAGGAATGAAGGTTAGCCGCGGTAAGACAGAGTACATGTGTGTGAATGAGAGGGACCCAAGTGGAAGAGTGAGGTTACAGGGAGAAGAGATCAAGATCCCATCCTTGCTTTCTGCCTCCTTCTTAGCCTCCCCATTTCCAGTTGCCCCTGAAAACAAATCCATGTCCCCTGCTCAGTTCTCAGTCTGTGTTCGGACTTTTTCCCCTCACTGGTTACTACAATCTGGCCAAAAACATTTACCCAACAGACTCAGCATTTCTGAGCATCTCTAGGACCCACTTTGCAGCAAAGCATAACCACGATGTGTGGGAACAGGGAGTTTTTGCTACTTAAGCTGACCTTGGTGGAGTGGAGGCACCGGCTTGAGAGGGTGGATCTTCCCTTCCTAGCATGGACGAATCACAAGAATCTCAAGTACATACAAACGACCGTGCCTGAATTCCCAACAAGCCCCATTGGTGCTGTTCTTTGACAGACTGCCCAGGCTCCAAAAACATCAAGCCAGACACACTTTCCAGACAGTTTTCACTCCTAGAGTCCACCCTGGGGCCCGGACACCACCATGCCTGTCTCCTGTGTAATAGTCACTTGGGAGATCAAGAGCAGCATAATTCAGATTCAGTGTGATCAACTGGACCCTAACAAACATCCACCCAGCAAGATGTTTGTCCCGGACTCTGTGAGGGCTCAGGTTCTAGTGTGACGACACAGTTCCTTCATTCCACAGGCCCCCTGGGTTAAAGCAGAACCCTCCAACTCAGTCAATGGCATTTCTGGTGGCCCATTATGGATGCAGACATACTGTATGAGCTTTTGTTGCCGCCTGTCAGGTATATCTCCTAGTCTACTCCTCCCTGCAACAGTTCCCCGTCATCCCTGCTCTCACATCGCTGACAACTTCATCACCGGTCTGCCTCTATCCCAAGGTAAAACCATGATGCTTACCATCGTTGTCTGTTTCTCAAAGTATGTTAATTTTGTTCCCCTTCAGAAACAACCCCCAGCCTGGACAGGCAATAGATTACAAAAGATAGAAGGGGGAACTGAAAAGTCAGTCAAAGTCAGTCCTGCTGCAGTTTTGAAGTTGTGCCCAATTTTAGACACAGAAGCGCAGAAACTTGAAAGCTGTGGGTGGCAGATGAAATGGAAGCATCTCTTCATATTCAACACACCTCTGATGTTGTGTGTGTGTGCATGTGTGTGTGTGGATGTGAGTGTGTCTCTTGATGTTGTACTAGGATATGAGTCATATCTCGATTTATTCATCTCTATACATTCGTAATAAATTATACCTTGATTCCAGCATAAAACAAAAGTCTCAAAAGCTACATGTTTTCTGGAGTGAGAATGAATTAAGGGTGACAGGCGCTACCCTACTCAGGGTGACATTTGTAAAACAGAAGGCCTAATTCTTCTTTAGGTTAATGGTAGACCCTATGAGCCTAAAGTTCAAACAGTTTAACCTTCATATTTAATACAAACCTAAAAAGCCATGAAACATTTAA
Source organism: Antennarius striatus (assembly GCF_040054535.1). Taxonomy (NCBI): domain Eukaryota; kingdom Metazoa; phylum Chordata; class Actinopteri; order Lophiiformes; family Antennariidae; genus Antennarius; species Antennarius striatus. The sequence continues at coordinate 21,775,611 of NC_090785.1, read as the reverse complement.
TTCCCGGTGACAGCCGAGAGGAAGATGATGAAGACGACATATTTAGGCTACAGGAGCATGGATAAGGGCCAATCATGCCAACATGGCAAGATGATTTAGCCACATGCTAATGGTCTGTAAAACATAACATTAACACTTAAGATTAACAGTAAGATTTCATGTCATATAAAAATAAGACTAACTGAACAGTTGGCTCTGAATCTTGTATTTAAAAACTTCATTCATTTTCTTCCGCTGTATCCACCGCAGCGGGTCACTAGAGCTGGAGCCTATCCCAGCTGGCATAGGGCGTGAGGCAGGGGAAACTCCGGGCACGACGCCAGTGCACAAAGACAGACAACTACGCACACACACACTCACACCTATGGGCAATTTGGGACTGGCTAATTAACCTGAAGCGCATGCTTTTGGAGGTGGGAGGAAGCCAGAGAAACTCCAGAGAACCCACGCGGACACGCAAACTCCATACAGAGCGGGACTCGAACCCGGAACCGCCTTGTTGTGCGATGACAGTCCTACCCACTGCACCACCGTATTTAATGACTTCAAGAATGCAATTTTTAAAAATATCTGCGTCTACCAATTTCCTTTTTGAGCATCAATAACAAAGTCTGAAGTGTTTATGAGCATTATTAATATTATTTTTTATTTTTGACCTTTTTCTGTCGTTACCACAACACCTTTTACAATCTGCAACCTAATACTTTTTATTCTTTATCGAAACCTGACATATTATCAAAATGATTTGGCAAACTTTAAAGAGATTAACACGTATACTGTGCAAATGTATTTAGAAAAAATAGTCTTTGTGCCAGGCAAAATATAGGTGTGACTTGTCCACAGAATACACTGGTAGCAGAGTCCATTTTACCTGAAGACAATTTGTGCATCCCTGGGATAAGCTTCAAGAAGAATTTGTGCATCCCAACATGACGTTTATACATCCCAAATGTAATAACAGAATATAAAGTAGAAGCCATATGCGAGGATTGAATGTTGCCAATAGTACAATATAAAAACTAAACAAACAGTTAATTTTAATGTTTTTATTTACAACATCATAACTTCTTCTTTTCCTTTCGGCGTTACCCTTCAGGGGTCGCCACATTAATAAAATCACAACTGATTAAGTAAAGAGAAAAAAAAGTAAAAAATTTTTATTAGTTTTATTAAAATGTTAAAGCCTGGTAGTCATTAAAAACAGTTTTAGAATTAAAGAAAGATGTAATACACTTTTTTTTTTTAACTTTTGCTTTTCACTCAATAGTTTTCTGTAATTCCTTTAATTCATGTATTCTCCTGTGGACACTGCACCAAGCTGACAGAACCTTCTCCACACACATTTCAGTGATATCTGTCAGTAACATCTATCTCGGTTTTATTCATTTTTGATTGTTTTTTATGAAAGAAAGCAGTCATCGTCACTTGCTTCTTCTCCAACTTTTGCATCATTTTCGGAGGCATGGTGGTAATCAATCAATCAATCAATCAATCAACTTTTATTTATATAGCGCTTTATCATGTCAGCTGACATTTCAAACACATCAACAGACAATGAAACCCAACAGGACTCTCCAAGCATAAGTGACAACTTGACAAACTCCTTCCTCTTCTCAGATCAAAGCAGAGAGAGAGAAATCATTGTGTCCAATCACATGAATGTCTCTTCTATTGGTAAAATTCAGTTGTGCTGATGGGGATGGACCATCACATCTATCATAATAGAATAAAAAAAAATTGCACAATTTAAAGACAAAACCAATAATGAGATGACCGACAGGACCCCAACGACGTATATGTAAAAGTTCATGTTAGTGGGGGTTCAGGCATGGCTTACAACAAACTTTTTAACGTGATTTGTTTTCTTGTACACAATCCTAGAGTTCAACATCCACCAACTATTCCTCTCTCCTCTCATAATCATTTCTAAATGCTCTGCTGTTAGTTTGTTGTGTCCCTCTGATTGGAGCAGAAGCCTAAGGGTGATGGGTGGGTGGAAGCCTGGCTGGGTGGTAGAGTTACTGTTTTGGGCGCTTTGGGACATTTTGTGTTCTGTCCTAGTTTCCAAATCTCTCCAAAAAATATGCTGATTGCAGAAGCGTTTCATTTATCTCAGGATGTTTTTTTACCCTGTCTTTCATTGTGTCCCTCCCCAAACCCCTCTTCTTCTTCTGAAGAGGAGAATTGAAAACAATAATGTTCAAGAAGCAGCTACTGTTTTTTGCTGTAACATCAGATGTCGCTTAAAACTAGAATTTGTTTTTTATAAAATGACAAAAGACCTAATTAAACTTTAGGAACACCTGGTGTCACAAAAATGTCCTATGCACTTTAGTTGATGATCAACTCACTTTTGCAAAATTCCTGTTATAATGCACTGATTTTTAAATTGTATTTTCCTTTTATTTATTGGTTTTTAGTGTTTTTGAAGCACTTTAGTTCTTTCATCTAATGTAAAATTGTAAAATGTTTGAATGTGATTAAAGTGGTTTTGCAAAAATCAAAAAAAAAAAATTCTTATTCTTCTTCTTGTTCTCCGTCACTCATTCCCTTACTCTCTCCCTCCCAAGCAACCCTTGATAAACAGTATCTGTTTCAAGAGCAGTAATACAGCAAGACATAGCAGAGTTTGACAGATTCTGGTGACACTGTTGTTGAGATTCCAGGCTGCTCTTTTTAGAAGTTATTCAGAGATAAACACATTTTTGGCTGCAGGAGAAGGAGAAAGAGGGGGAGAACAGGGTAAAGAAAAGGCAAGAGGAAACAGGAAAAGTGTAGGAAGGAGTAAATGACACAATAGTAGTGGAAACAAGTTGACTTGTGGAATTTACGCAGAGGTTAGGTTGGCCTTTATTGATGAGATGGACTGAAACGGCTGGACCAGGTGTTGGGAAACTTTCAGTCAGGACAGAGGACAAGAGGCTTTTTTTTTAACTGGAGGGCACCTGGTTAGAAAGTGTCTTTGAACACAACACTGTGATGATGAATTGGTCCACCATCATCACTCCAGCTGATTCATAGACCTGTTGAGTTGTAGGCGTGTCATACCTACACCTCTGCTGAAAGAGCCAAGACTGTCCGTGCAGGAAACCTGGCGGGAAATTGTTATTCGCATTAGATGAGCTAGATGACCTCATTACTATGGGTGTCAATGATTAATACTGCTGTATGAAAAAACACAATTACCAGCTGACACAAACAATCATCTGGTTTACAATAGTGTTACATACACTATGACTTTATCAGTCACTCTTACTTATTACATCATTAGTTACTTGAAATTTAACTTCCACATTCAACAACATAAACAACAATAATGATACAGAACAAGGGGTGTTATACAGTTAATAGTAACAACAGAATAGCAATAGAGAAATTAAATGTACATTAAACAAAGGAAAGGCATTTCTAGGAGATATGTCTTTTCCAGTCTCTCCAAAATTCTTCAAATTTAGCCTTTTGGAGCATCAGTGTATAGGTAATCCTTTCCGTTACGTAAATTTCATAAATTATATCAAACAAGTTCTCTACAGATGGGGCACTATGCTTAAGCCAGCTTCTGGTGATTGTTTTTCCTGCTGCCACACTCAATACTCAAATAAATACCTGGTTTTATTATTAATGGATGTGGAGGGTAAAAATCCAAATAGAAGTTTGTCCCATTTGAATGCTGTGGTTGGTCCAAATACAGTTACTAATTCGGCATGAATCTGTTGCCAAAAGGATTTTTATTTTTTTTGGCAGGCCCAAAATATGTGGTAGTGATTAGCTTCCAGAGAGCTACAGTTCCTCCATCAGCTGGCGGAGCCTGAGCGGTGGCGTTCTGAACAGGAGAAATAAAATATCTGCAGCCTGCCTTCCAACCAAATGCTCTCCATTGGGATGAGCTGGATATCTTCCTCTGAAATTCACACTGTCTAAACCAAACTTCTTGGTTAATACTGCTATTTGCTTCTCTTTCCCATTTTTGCTTTATATAGCTGGTGTTTGTTTCCTCTATCCCCTGAAGTCCTTTGTATATTCCTGATATTATTTTATGCACTGATTGTGCCCCATAAGCACTAATAAAGACATTCAGTTAATTTATTTTCAAATTCTTTTTGACCTTTTGTCATTAAATCATCTCTATAGTGGAGCAGCTGAAGAAATCTGTAAAAGTCACTCTTATTTAGCCCATATAGTCTTTTCAAAGTCTGGAAATCGTTTAGTTTCCCCTGTCTAAACAAAAAGTACATTATCAGGAAATGCTGTGTTTAGCCCATCCCTTATAAATTGCATCCAATTTATTTGGAGTGAAAACAATGTCATAGGGGCACCATCTCAAGATATTTATTCCATCCATCAAATTGTAGTTAGTGATGGTAGTCAACCATCTTTTCCATAATAAATTAATCCTTATTAATGTTTTTTAATAAGTCCTTTATCCCCTACCCTTTCTTAAATCAGGGTCGACCTAGATATGTTCATTTTAATGTCTTTCCATCTTGCTTGGTACTGAGAATTACACCAACAGACTACGATCCTCAGCTGGGATGAACTATCATAGTTCTTTAGGCATGAGAGTGCATATTACTCCTTGTTTTTATCTCATTGGACAGTTTGAAATCTGATCCTTGGTTGTTTCCCTGGCCAAATACAGCGTGAAATTAATCCCATTTATCCCATTCCTTGAATTGTCTATCCGTTATTTCGATTGAGAGAGTTTGAAACAAATACGTAACAATCTGGGAAAGATGGTCATTAACACTGTCTCAATCCTTGACTCAAAGTTTAATATGGGTAATAAATCACATCTTTTTGTGTCTTCTTTTATTTTCTGAGATACCACTTAAAATGTAGTGCATATAATTTTGTTAGGTACTATTGAATATTAACCCTTAGATATTTTATATAACCCAAATTCCAATTCTGATCAAAGCCAGTTTTTATGATTTAGGTGGTTTCATAATTCAAGCTTACAATTTGAGTACTTGAAATATTTAATTTTTAGCCTGAGACAGATCCAAAACTTTCGAGGAACTTTCTGGGTTTGATAGAGTAATTAGGTTGTTGTCCATAAATAAAAATATTTTGTGTTGTTGAGCCAACATTTCTATATCTACGGTATTTTTATCCTGAGTAATACCTTGACTTAGTCTTTCAATAAACAGGGCAAACAGTAAAGGGCTCATAGGACAGCACTGTCTGGTGCCGCTCTCCAGGTCAAATGACTTGATTTCTGCTGGGATTATTTCTCATGCAGAATTTAGATCAGTTGACTGGTGAAGGTGAATGTCTGTTAGGCTGTAAATAAAGGCTGAGGCTGTTTGTTAATGAGCAGCGTCTATACCTGCTATGAAACTGGTTATGTGTTTGCATTGACGCTGAGGATACGGCTTAGGCGGACACACACACACACACACACACACACACACACACACACACACACACACACACACACACACACACACACACACCTGACCAAAGCAGAGCTAACTAGTTAGCCAAATGCTACCTGGCTTAAACTACTTGTGAGGAACGTTCAGGGTATAGCTCTGAGCCAGGTCATTACCACACACCGCTACTTTAGCTTGAACAAACTCCACCTCGAGAATGACCACACACATATCCGGGTGGACCTACAAATATGACTCAGGAAAGGTCAATTTACTCTATCAATCAATCGGTTTGAACCAGGGCTTTGAACCAGAATTTTTTGCCAATCGGTTTGTTCCGAACAGAAACTGACTTATAACGTTTCTGGTTTTGTGTTCCACCCATAAACTGACGTTAGAACAAAAAAATAAAGTTCCTGACCCGGTTAATAACGTTCCTTGTAGATATAAATATGTAGGTGCCGTATTTTGCAAACCATAAGACGCGCTTAAAAGCCTTACAATTTCTCAAAAACCAACGCTGCTCCTTCTAGCATGAAGCGTCTTCTGTGTTCACTGAGTTCAGAAATCTGTAGAAATGTTTTTGTGTGACGTCAGTCAGAGATCCTCCAGATCGACCACTGTCCACCGACATAGGACGTATTACGTCACTACGTACGCCGGCAGTGATGGACCAATCAGAGAACATGACGCGAGGCTCAGTCCGGCACACCTCCGGTAGGTACCGGTAGAGGGGATATACCGGGACTGTACCGCAGGTATGCTGGTAACCACATCTGATTGGCTAAAGACCCCCGACGATGACGTCAGCAAAGAGACACGCTTACGACTCAGCATGTAAACTCCAGGCTATCAGTTCCGGTTGTTCCGGTTCACGTAAAGAGACCGGGGGACTTTTTTCACGCTTCTCCATCTCTCTTGATCTGTGACTCCATGCCCCCCCCCCCACACCACCGCTTCTTTAAAAAAACACGTCAAGCGGCTGAACTCGGAGCTTGTCTTCATCCTGGAGGATTAACGAAAGAACTCCACCCGCTGGACATCGGTGTGAACAGAGCCTTTAAAGTGAAGCTGGGGGGGTAGTGGAGCGATGGATGAGAGACGTGAACACACGTTTACCAGGACTGGGGGCAGTGCAGAGGAGTTACACCCCCACAATATGTGGTGGATTGTGGATCCTGGACTAACGTGTCTGCTCAGACTTTTGTCCGATGTTTCGCTAAAGCCGGAAACGTGACGGTCAGCAGTAGAGAAACTCAATGCAGACCGAAGATGAGGACTTCGAAGGATTTATCACAGATTTATCAAAAAATAAAGAAATAAAAACATATTTAAAAAATAATGTCGGTGTATTTTTTGAAATTTAAATACGTAGTACAACACAGTTCAACCAGTCACCTTTTTGCTTCCGTTAGCTAGCATGAACCGAACAATAATTTGTGCCGTGTGTCCGGTTAAAGTACAGAAATAAACTCTGTTATTTAGACTGAGCCTCTTTATACAATGAGCCAAATGATGTGCAAAATACGGTAACTGAAGGACTTTTATATTGACAACTAAGGTAATTAGTTTATATACTATAGACTATAATTATAGATATATCCCTACCCTAACCGGTTCAAAGCCCTGGTTTGAACGTAACAAACTGAACGGGGATGAATCCGAGCATATTTGCTGTGGATTTTTCATTTTTTAATATATCTATTGATGCAGGAAGAGTTAGAGGGGACCTCTATGTATATGTAGAGACCTGAAAAAATGTGTTTTTCGTAATGTCTGTGTAGGTTCTCAGCCATCCAGGTCATGGTTATCCAAAAGCTGTTGAAGTCAATCCACTGGATGTTAAGAAAGTTCTTGAAGACGTTTCGTCTCTCATCCAAGAGACTTCTTCAGTCCTCAGTTTTTCATACTAGGACCTCTTTAAGGACAGACACTACACTATGAATGTGGATGTGCTTTTAAATGGTAAAGTACTCTTTTAACCTCTTAAATGTCTCTTTTCTTCCTTAGTGAAATGGCAACTTTAGACCCTCAACCGATGATGTCGTCGAGCCTGCCCGTGTACGGAAATTGAAGATAACCTCGTGGCCAGCGTCTGTAGATGCATTGATTTGGATCATAAAAGAACAACTTCAGTGAGATCTCGACTTCAACTTGGAATACGAGGACCTGGACTTTGATATAAACCGCACTGAATTAGTTCAAATCTAAGAGCTGCCACAGAAAGCTGTTGTACACCTCCTTCTGTCTACTTTAACTCTGTCAGATGTCTCATCCAGTCCACAGAACGTGTCCAGAGGTGGCCAACAGGTCAATTTCCAATTCCTAAGTTTTCATTTGATGTTGAACTGGTTCTTCAAAATGGAACTGAAGAATATGAAAAAACTGGGAATCCTCTTAACTTGAGAAGGGGCCAAAAACATGACATCTTGGAAACACAAAAATCATGTTTAGCTTCAAGGCTTACGAAAGCAAGAAGCAGAGACAGCAGGTAGGGGAGACACTTTTGACCAAACATCCATGTTTGAAGAAGCAGGATCTAGCAATGGTTGAGATGGATGGACTCAGAGTATCGCGTTTAAGTTAGTCAATTACAAGACCAAGTTGAAGAAGGCAGGTGTCTAGAGGTTGTTGCAAAGCCAACATAAGTAAACTATATGCCCAACTTTCCACAAGGATGTCTTGAGGCAAGCCTGCTAGCATTCATCTACGGCTTCACAATGCCCACCCAGCGCAATCCATGATTGGCCAACACAAAGTCGTTACGTAACCACGTTGATTTTTGAATACGTTGCATGCGCATGGTTTATAATACCAATACATTTGTTTTCATATGTTTGGTATGATGTCTGATATTATTGTTTTATCTCGAAATTTCCATGAGTTTCCCGCTAGTTATTTTTGATTTAAATTCAAATTCAATTAAAAAAACTTAAGTTGTCCCAAGAAGCAATTGAAGGCACATAAACCACGATTGGTGAACAAAAAAGGAAAAGAAAACTCAAAACTTGGTTGGTTCAAAACCTATTTTATGTAAAACTTAGTTAGTTTAAAGCCTAGTGAGTTCAAAACCTAGTGAGTTAGTTCAAAACCTACTCAGTTAGTTTGTTAGTTAGTTCAAGAACTAGTTTGTTTTAAACCTAGTAGTCAATTAATTGTAAACCCAGTGAGTTTGTTCAAAATCTAGTTGGTTTAAAACCTGGTTAGGTAGTTATTTAGTTTGTTAGTTTAAAACCTATTGAGTTTGCTCAAAACCTAGTTAGTTATGAAACCTAGTTAGTTCAAAACCTAGTGACTTATTTCAAAACCTAGTTAGTTCCAGACCTAGTTAGTTTAGCACATAGTTTGTTCAAAACCTAGTTAGTTAGTTAGTTAGTTAGTTAGTTAGTTAGTTAGTTAGTTAGTTAGTTAGTTAGTTAGTTAGTTAGTTAAAAAACTAGTTAGTTTGAAATGAAGTTAGTTAGTTCAATACCTGGTTAATTTGTATGGTTTTTCAAAACCTGATTCGTTAAAAAGCTAGTTAGTTATTTAGTTCAAAAAGTAGTTGTTTTAAACCTAGTTTGTTAATTTAAAACCTAGTTAACGCTAATAATAATTATTTAACATAAACAGTATAAACATAAACAGTATAAACATAAATAGTAATTAAATAACAACATAAATATGTATTATTACTATATTTGAGTATAATGTAACAATAATGATCACACATTGCTTTAAATAAGTAAAATATTACATGTTGTCACTACCGTAATGATTATGTCACAACCATAATGTTACAAATGGTTACAGTGGTGACATTTTCAGATATTCCTACCATAACTCAAACATACTAACAAGTAAGTGGCTAGAAACAGATATTTGATCAGTTGTACCTACAAAAAAACATAATATTTTGATCTGAGCCCTTAAAGGTGTACCGACTTGTATATAATATGTGTATGATTGTGACAAGTATTAATGTAACATACTGATTTTTCAGACTTTGGAACACATTTGCTTAAAAATGATGACAGATAATGACTCACCTTGCAGCCATAAGGGACAGGGATGCTGTGTAACTTCCTGGTCTTAAATTCAGATGCGTGGCTAAAACAGGCTCCACCCACGTGGGACAAAAACTTGTGTTACGGTTGTGACATAAAAGTGTGGGACGGCATTTTTTGAAGCATGTTTTGTAATTTTTTTTAAAAAAAGTAAAGTGAATCTAAATATTTTACATTCTGTTTAAAATAATCCAAACATATATTTTAAAATATACCATCGGAAAAAATTTTTTTTTAAAAAACCTTTAAAGTATTATTTTCAGGGATTGAAATTTAGGAGACAACTACTTCCCTATAGAAAGTAGCTATGAAGGTAGCATAGATAATGATTTTGCATATATTTAGTTTAATTAGTATCTAGTTACAGTATTGTGTTTAACTAGATCAGAACATAATGTGAGTAAATATTGAAAGTCTGAATTCTTAACTGTTTTTTTTTAAGTAGTTTTTGTTTTCTTTTTTCTTTTTTATTGTGGGACAGCAATTTGCACAAATTTGGTATAGTGACCCATATAAGACTTTCAGAATCTTCTAAAGTATCATGTCCCTTGTGTGATACAGGAGGTGTGTGAGGAGAAAAGACAATGATGTGGTTTCTGACTCTCTCTCTCTCTCTCTCTCTCTCTCTCTCTCTCTCTCTCTCTCTCTCTCTCTCTCTCTCTCTCTCTCTCTCTCTCTCTCTCTCTCTCTCTCTCTCTCTCTCTCTCTCTCTCTCTCTCTCTCTCTCTCTCTCTCTCTCTCTCTCTCTCTCTCTCTCTCTCTCTCTCTCTCTCTCTCTCTCTCTCTCTCTCTTCCCACAGGACTCGCTTGATATTTCCCCCTGATTTCCATCTTTGCATCATCTGACATTGCAAGCCATTTTCAAACACTGAGATCAGCCCAGCCCCCCCCCCCCTGTGTGTGTGTGTGTGTGTGTGTGTGTGCACGCGTGTGCATGTGTGTGCACGTGTGAGCACTGCAACATGCTGCAACGTGAATCATGATCTGGAACTACAACATGATACTTAAATGTACTTAAACATGGTATTTTTGACACTCTTCAAACCTCAGGAAAAAGTAGTGAAAGCGATCTTTGCATGACTCAAGTAATGACCATTGTGAGTGTATGACCAGTACAAACACCAAGCTGTGAGAGCATGAGGGAACATTCCAGCAAGAGGACAGAATAGACAGAGGAAAACAAATTATTTCAAGCTTGTTACAAAAGAAACAAAAGAAAAACTTGTCCTGTTCTTGTATTTGTATCAGCTTGTTTACACGTTTGTCTTCAGGCATCTTTACTTTGCCACAGTCCTTGAAAATGAAAGTTGACATGTATGAAAGAAAGGCAAACCAATGTTCATTATCTCCGTGTGTTGATGTCCTAGAGCCTGCACTGGTCTCTTCAGGTAGTTATGAGACCAGTTCTGAAAACCCTGTGGACAAAAGCTTTCACACAACTTTTTCAGTCTGTGCATAACTGCAGTAGCCTTGATACATACTTTGTGTGTGTGTGTGTGTGTGTGTGTGTGTGTGTGTGTGTGTGTGTGTGTGTGTGTGTGTGTGTGTGTGTGTGTGTGTGTGTTTTATTGTGGTGGAGTGGTCTGTGTGCCCTAAGGATTCTGGGAGTTATGTTGTTGGGAGTTTTGTACTCCTGGTAGGGTCACTCAAGGCAAACAAGTCTCAGGTGAAGGGCCAAACAAAGCCTTGAAAGTCTTGAAAACCCATGATAAAAAGAAGAGGAAATATGTGACCCTGCCTGGAGGAAGCCTGGGGCCCACATCCGGAGCAAGACCTGGATGGAGGGCCCGTCAGCGAGTGCCTGGTGGCCAGGTTTTACACGGGGCCCGAAGGGGTAATGTGGATTTTCTCCACCCCTGTTAACCCTCAACCCACAGGGTGGACCAATGGGTCGGGTACGTTGCCATATTGGTGGCATTGAAGACAGGGTGTCCGGACGGGCCAGACTCGGGCAGCAAAAGCTGGCTTTTGGGATGTGGAATGTCAACTCACTGGGGGGGTAGGAACCAGATCTGGTGTTGGAGGTGGAGCATAATCAGTTGATAATGATTAGCCTTGGTTCTGGATCCAAAACTCCCAGTTCCAGAACCGAGGACTTTGACGCAACTATTTTCCGAGGTTGCGTCAGGTGTGAGCCACAAGGCGGATATAGGGATTCTGTTGATGAGATCTGCCCTAAAATGTGAAGGCTTTGGGTGTTGAGGGGCTGTCACGGATGACACACCTCTCTAGCATTGGGACACTCTTTGGGACAGTACTCAAAGAGTGGCAGAATGGAATGATGGTTCCTCTTTTTAAAAAGGAGGGTGGAGGGGCCTCAAGTGAAGGAGTTTAAGTATCTTGGGTTCTTGTTCATGAGTGAGGGAACAATGGGAACAACGTGAGATTGTACAGTAGGAGCAGCATTGCAGTCTCTTTACCTCACTGTTGGAACGAAGAGGGAACTTTTAAGCCAAGAGGCAAAGCTCTCCATCTGCCATTCAATCTTTTTCCCTACCCTTATCTATGGTCATGAGCAATGGATTTTAACCGAAAGAACAAGATTAGAGGAACAAGTGGCAAAATGGGTTTTCTCTGGCAGGTAGCTGGTGTCTCCCTTAGAGACAGGGTGACAAACACTGGAATGTGCAAGAGGCTCAGGGTAGAGCCTCTGCTACTTCACGTAGAAAAGAGTCAGTTGAGATGGTTTGCGGATGTGGTGTGGATGCCCCAAGGGAAGGAACACTTCCCGAGGGAGGAAAGTGTTCCTTGCCCCAGAAGGAACTCTTTCCTCCTCCAGCTAGACCTTGCGTCTGTCCCAAGGTCTAGCTGGAAGGAGACCTTGGGACAGACCAAGCACCAGGTGGAGGGATTATATCTCAACACTGGCCCTTGACTGCCTTGGAATCCCCCAATAAAAGCTGGTTGATGTGGCCCGGGAAAGGGAAGTTTAGGGTTCCCTGTGTAATATTTCCATTTCACAAACAGTGTCATTGTTTACAGTCTGACAAATGTATAGCTGTGCAGGAAATCTAAAAAGGATCAAAGTGAAATCAAGCAAAATCATGTGAAAGGCCCTGTCCATCTTGTTTTTTTGTTTTTTTAGTTCTTTCCTCTGGGGAAATATCTCATGGGTTTCTAGTTAAGTTGGGAACATTGAGCCCAAGTTGTAAATTTTCAGGGACTCCACTGCTTGGGCTGATATTTGGAGCTGATGAATACTGCCATCAGGCCTTTCGGAGTTGCAAACTGCTGTTGAAGTTGAGAGAGAGAGCTTGGTGATGCGGCAAAAGTCAATTTACCAGTCAGTACATGTTCCAACCCTCACCTATGGTCATGACCTCTGGGTAGTAAGTGGAATTATGAGACTGTATCCAGCCAAACTGACTGACCCTCAGGGTTCCTCGACTCAGCCTTAGATAGAGGATGAGGAGCATGGACATGTGTTGGAAGGGGATGAATGGATGGATGTATGATCCAAATAAGCTTCAGGATATTTGCCACACCTGCTGTGGGATCCTTCATAGATGGTCTCATTAAACAAGTTAAATTTAGCTTCCATCCAGTCTTCGGGGATTTCTGTAGCAGGTCTTTTCTGCCTCTTCAGCATTAAATGTCCAGCCACTGAGATTGCAGGTGAAAGGTACAGAGTTGCCCTGAAGAGGTGAGACATGCATGTGAGAATCTCAAGAAGTCTGCCCAAATATTTTATTAAATGTATTACTTTAAATATCAGTTTTGCCTCATGAGTTATATTAATACGTATCTATTAACTTTAAAATTATCGAAACCTCATTCATATAATTTATTTTCATTAATTTCTAAAAATGTTAGACATTTACAATATATTTATTATTAAGTTTCGGTAGATAATTGAAACATAACAGCTCAGTATATTTCATGAGCAGATAGGTAGACTACCCCAAAAGAAGATGAATCTCCATGACAGTTAAACCATCATATGTCAGTGAAATGGGAACAAGACTCCTTTTAAGTACAGAAACAGATGTTGGGTGTGTTCATGGTGAAGAAATGGACGAGGAGCAAACAACAGAAGAGTGTAACTGATGGTCTCGACTGCCTCATTTGAGCTCATGAGCCATTGCCTCGAGTCTTGGATGCTGAATGATATTCCCCTGAGAAGTAAATGAACTGTGATTTCAATCACTGCCAGGGGAACAGCAGACTGAGCAGACAGCATGTTCACAAAATTGAACATCACCTATTATGTGCCTCTATTAAAGTTTTTTCACAATTTCTAAAACACAAAACCGCATTCTCTGAACCAAATTCTTAGAGGCCTAAACTCATTTTTCAAACTAACATTGTTTGGGCCCAAACACTGTTCAGGTACTCAGACTCAATTTGCAAAAATCCTTTTTTTTTTCTTGCAAAACCATTAACACATTCTCAGTAACTAACATAAAGTGCACCGCCGCGCAATCGCACATCGATTGCGACTCCACCGCATTGTGGATTTTTGGTAGGCAGTCACATGATACCGTACGCGCATTCTATTGGCTGACAGCATCCAGAAGTGCGCTTGTTCTGTCAGTCTTGGACTTTCGTAACACAAAAGTGCTTTAAACAGTCGATAACAGTGTGGGAAAAGATAATACAGATAGAAAGTGGTTTAATATCAGTAATGGGAGGGTTCATAAACGTGTTAATAACCATAAATAATAAGATAAATAGATTGCAATCTTGATCACGGATTCCTCAATCGCGTGTGGTTCCTGGAACATATCAACTGCAAAGACCGAGGGCGCGCTGTATTTCCCACCGTGATACACATTTTTGCAAAACTGTAAACAGTGGCCGCAAAATGTGTACAGCTGTCAACTTTTACACATGACAGTTCAAAACTGAACATGTTTCTAATGATGTTAAGAGACCAACTGGGCAGGAAAAAGCCAGTTCAGAATGAGTGGGTGGCACATGTGCTTCCATTTACAATGGACAAAAACATAGAGAGGCAGAGAAGTTCATCGGAGAGGTGGAGGAAGGGAACGAAAAAGACCAAGAACAATCAGTACTGTTGAAATGTAGGCAACTACACCATGTCTGTGTTTATTGGACGACAATGAGACCAGCAAGACAAAGAGTCCAACCTAATATGAGCAGATTCTCTGTGGCCAGAATCACCAGGACATTCAGAGAACAAGCAGGTGTTTCTTGTTGTACGTTTGACCTACAAAATTTTCTACTAAGCACAATGCTCATTACAACTTTATTTTTACTGACTTTATATATTTGTAAGTGGATTTTCCTCTTTGTAGAATGAAAGTCCTCCAAATGCTCTTTTCTATCAAAAAATGAGCTTCAAAATCTGACCATGGTCTTCCATTAATTTTTCCACTTAAAAATCCATCAGAGGAGACATTAACGAATGAAAGACGCTTTTGCGATGACAGAACATATCAAACCTTTCAAGTCCTTTCTCTGTAATACATTTGTTTTTGTACAGCTTGAAATCATTTTCAGTCAATCTTTGAGATAGCTTTCAACTTCTATAAGCCATTTTTGACGCGTCATCTGGACTGCACACATGCTGTAATATGTCACCAAGTCTTTCCAGCTGTCTTGGTTTCACAGCAGATCTTTACACAGTGCTGTTACTACCTCTGCTGCATCACGAAGGTGGAACAACACAACTTCAGGGTGGAATGAAGGAGCACCAGACCCACACTAAACATCAGTGAATACACATCAGCATTCATTGATGCAACAGCTGTACGCAATCTGACATCCATCGTCCAACCCTCACCCCCTTCTCCAGTATCTCCAGGTCTTTCCAACACGGTATTCCCAGAGCTCTCTGTTTATATCCACCGTAAGCCATGTGGTAAGTTTGTCCACACTGTGAGACAGTAAACCTGTCTGGGGAATGGGCCAGGGTTAGATTGTGTTGCTGAGCTACTTACACTCTCATACATTGGTCTTTGTGGACACACACCAAGCTGCTGTTTGACTATTTTGTGTGTGAATCACAGTTCAGCACAATGACTTCATAGTATGACTTTGATTTTTCTGATTTTTTTTTTGTATGGATGATGTATCTTGCTTGTCCTATGATGCTTGTTGATGTGGTCGGTGTGTTACATTTATGGGATGTACAGTAGTTCCAGCTGTGGTCAAACTAGAGACTGCAGGCTGAGCAGCTTAATCAGAAATCCTGATTCAGGACAAAAGACACAAAACCTGTGGGACTGATGCAGTACCGTGCGCCCTCGTGCATTAACGCATCAACACTTGCGACTTCACCTCATCTTGGATTTTTAGTAGGTAGTCACGTGATATGGTACGCGCATTCTGTTTAACCCTTAGAGCACTATGATCACGTGGATTGCTGTGCACATGTTTATGTGAAAGTATAGATGTGGAACTGTCTTCTGGTTTTTATTTGGAGCCGATCGACCCCGGTAAACCGGAGATATGATCATTACATTTGATCTAAGACAAGCGTTCAAACGACTTTTCTTATTGGTCATTTCTGTTCATATAGTCGCCATCGTACAAGCGGGATGCATTTGATCACGTGATTCGAACATGTCTCGCGGTTTGTGCATTTTGTCACGTGACACAAACATGCCTTGTGATTTGTGCTTTTCACTTGGCACTGTGTCTTATTTTGAAAACCCCTTTGAAGAGTGGCATAAGTGACACAAACTGGATGTACGTAGTTATGTTAGAAGCCTAGGACAACCTTTTGTGAGTTCAAAATCAAATTGGTGAGTATGTTTTTGGTTTTTATGTGCAATAAAAACCATTTTCGAATGTGACTATTTGTCTCTATTCTGCCCAAATATTTCAACATAGTAAGTTAAACGGAAATAATAACTATCTCTTCATATAGCTGAAGTTGTGATGAAGATAAACATACCCAGCATGGGAAAGTGAAATCATTTTTAATGAGGAATTAGAGATAAATATCAAATGTATTAAAAGCAGACAAAATAGGTCAAGGGTCTAAGAGTTAATATGAGTATGGGGAGGGTTCATGAACGTTTAAATTACCGTAAATAATAAGATAAATTGTGGCTCCTGGAACGCATTAACCGCGAGTAACGAGGCATTACTGTATTCCACTTGTCACGCTCCTCTGACAATGCAAGGCTCAAGATATTCAGTTAAAGATTTTTCTGTTTATTTTGTGTTTATGCTTCTCGGCTTGTTACTATCTTAACCACACAGTATGTTCAAACATGCAGATTTGAAGACGTGCATTCACTGGGTATGTTCTTAACACAAATGTTTGCCGACTGGTGCATGTGTGTGTGTGTGTGTGTGTGTGTATATACTTGTCCGTGAATGTGTGTGATGCTCTCTGATCTTGGCAGAGTCAGCAGCAGGAACGTGTAGAAGTTGAGTTTGTGACAGATTGTCAGAATCAAGAGACACACCTTCATCATCTCCCCCTTGAACATGTAGTTTGTATTATAGTGTGTCAGACGAGCTCATCTACAAAACCTTCAACTGTGTTCCAAATGACATTAAATACAATGCATTTTCACCCCAGCAAGATTATATTAAATAGAAAACTCATGGAGATAAAAGTGGTGAATAATGTCTTCAATAGAATGAATCATTTATAGTTTCTTCTTGTAACTAAGTTTCATGACAGACCCAAGACTCAAAATAAAAGTAGGTAAAAGTCAGACCCAGTGTAACATTTTTATAGAGCCTTAAAGTCTAATACAGATTTTATTTTTCAGTTGCTATTGGTCAAAACTAAAGTCGAATCAAAAGTCACTGGAGAACAAAACTGAATTAATTTTCATTGCTTTTACACAAAAAGCATACAATGATCACAATTTCTAAAAAATTAAGTATTTTTTTCATTTCATCACCTGCTGAACACTCAACTAATGCTGCACATTATTGAATGCTACTGCACTCAAACACAAAGGGTCCGTTCTTCTTTGACTCCCACATAAAGCAAGAATAATATTAATGTTCGTAATATTACAAGAATCAAACCTTTCTGTCCCAAATTGATGCAGAAAAAGTGGTTCATAAATTTGTTGCTTCCAGGCTTGACTATTGTAACTGCTTCTTATCAAGTAACTAATAAGTCTATAAGACCCTCCAGCTGATCCAAACTGCTGCAGCTCATGATTGGAACGAGACAAAGAGACCATATTTCTCCTGTTTCAGCTGCTCTGCATTGGTTTCCAGTGAGATTTAGAACAGAGTTAAAGATTTTACCCACAAACCATTTAATGGCCAGGCACTTTCATATTTGAATGAAATATGTCTGTCTTATTATCCCACAAGACAGCTATGCTCCTAAAATGCAGATAGCCTGGTAGTTTCCAAGATTTCAGAAAAAATCTGCCCCCAGCGCTAATGTGGTTGAAGTTCTGTAACATGGAAACGAATGTTAAGCAATCTGATTTCTCATGTGAATTCTGTAAGAATATAACAATGCCTTTTTTTTCATTTTTGTTAAACCAATTTTGATGCTGATAAAGAATCCAGGTAAGGATTCTGGATCTGGATTCTGGATTTTGACATTTTGAAATGCTGCCCAGGCTACACCAACATCCTTAGTTTATTAGTCAGGGACAATTGTAAAAACTGTAAAAAATAAAAATAAAATAAACATTCAGAGAGCTCAAATGTTGCTGTTTTTTTGTTCTTTTTTAAAGGCAACCCTCTGCCGCCTGCACCGCTTCTACACTTTCATGAGTCAATCACTCACTGGCTCCGTCGCAGACAGATCCATCTGTTGGGCTGTCACCTGCGGCCCAACCCCAATCGAGGCAGTAATGTTTTGCTCTTAGTGCTGTGATTCCACTTTTAACGCCTGTGCTATACTCCTGTCCCTCACTACAAATAAACCTGAAAGGTCAAACAAATCAAACTCCAGTCTCTTGGAAGATGCAGACATTCTCATCCTAAGTCTGAGAAAGTAAAAAGTGGGAGAACAGCACTTAACCAAATGCCACACTGTCATAAGAGATGTTTGCTTCTATTGTGTCAAATGGTGAAATTTTGAGCTTTGAGATACATAAATAAAGCCATGAAGTTCAGCATATAATGTGTAATTTACAGAAGATGTTCCACTGGGCCCTTAGGCCCTTACTTGAGTCTCTGACCTGAATCCATAGTTTTCTGTGAAGAAGAGCATCATCTGACCCACATCACAGGCCTCTGACATCCTCCTTATGTCTTTTGCTATGTATGGCACCATTTCCCCCCCACATGTTGTATATATCGTGTGAACATGTATGATGTGTGTGCCACCTAAATGTTCCTGTACAAATAAAAATGTAAATTAAAATGTTAAAGCTCAACCAGCAGCCCTCCTGACTATGAATTAACAGCTCCTCTGGATGGAAACACACACTGCTGGAAATAAAATAAAAAAAAACCAGAGGTGAGTCTCAGTCATGGTTTCCTGGATAAATATGTGTGAAAAAAGGAATAGATTTTAATAAATTTTCTGGTCTTTACCCTCAATAAGTGGAGCGCAGGTGCAGCTGCGAGGATATCAGACCTTGCTCCAGTTCAAAGAGCCAAAACTAGACCGCCTGAGGCGTTCAAACCATCCTGCATTCTGAAAATCATCTTTAAGCACACACTGGTAGAAAGACGTTTAGAAAGGAAACCTTTTTCCTCTTGTTTTTTTGTGTTGTTTTCCATGTGATTTCTCCATTCTAACAAATGTTTCTTTTTCACTAATGGCACACATAAATGAGCACAATGAAACAACTGCACACACACAAACACACACACACGCAGTGCATCTGGAAAGTATTTCGATGAGATTATCGATGTGTGGCTAATTGTAAACTGACTGTTAACAATACCTTAGTAATCTCAACAATTACTACTCTATAACTGCACATGAAGTACAGAAAAACAACAACCAAACACTCAAAAATACACAAAAATAAACTAAAATTGGAGAAAGACAATCACACCTCTGCAGGTGTCACTCATACACCGTTACCTACTTATCCTGCACATTGTGATGGCGTGACATATCTGAATTTGAAAGACTGATCTGATGTATTCATCAGAGTGAGCAAAAAAAAAAAAACTAAATTGAAGTATGTTGTCTTCATTTCACATTATTTTATACAAACCCAGCAAACCTACACCACCTTCAGAAGCTTATTATGTATGTCTCTCCTGCAGGCTATTAGCCTCCAGCTTCACACACTGTTCAAAGCTGACACACACACACACACATCTCTGTAGCATCGTCTTCAACCACTGCAGCAGAATAGTAAAAAGGCAAAAGGAAGACAGACTGAAATGGACTGAGGCAACAACTCATCCTGCAGTGGTTGTGATCTCAAGTCCAAATCAGAAAGTGCCTACAATTTTCCACATCACCTTTGAAATACTTTGGAGAAAATAGTACGCTCAAACTTTATGAAGCCACAAAGAGGTACACCAGCTGCTCCAGGCTAATATCCACTGCTGTCAGGTGAGAAAGTCACTCAATGCTGGATTGTCCACAGCTGCTTTTCGCTGGAGGACAATACATTCACGCTATTATCTGATCAATCTTGAAAGATTTTCATGTCGAGCTCCTGGGAATGGGGAAAAAAAATGTGCTCAATTCACGGAGGAATGTTTAATTCCTGGAGTCAGTTTGAGAGCATAAAATACACTCGAAGTGACGTGTCCGCTTCTAAAATAAACCTTTGACCTGCCAGTTAGAGTCTGATCCAGTTCCCATGGACCTTTGTGGAAAGATGGAATGTGGGCCAAGTATGACAGGCGATGATGGTCTGGCTTCAGCAGGGACAATTTTCCTTGTTCAACTGTGATACTGTACAAATGTAGTCGACAAATAAATTCATCTCACTCCTAATAAAAGATACCCTGGAAAAAAAGATCGGTGTGCATCGGACGCGCTGTCTCCCTGCTCTTCTCCCACTAATCTGATATTTTCCTTGACAATTTGTAATGCGGCGTCAACCCTGTTGAAGATCAGGATGCCACCTGGACAGGGGGGCAATGCAGCCTGCCTCCAGATGATTAGGTATGGGACTTGTTGTGTGGGTCTGTGCGTGCAATCAATTGAATGTGTTTGGCGTTAGCTAGGGTGTGTGTGTGTGTGTGTGTGTGTGTGTGTGTGTGTGTGTGTGTGTGTGTGTGTGTGTGTGTGTGTGTGTGTGTGTGTGTGTGTGTGTGTGTGTGTGTATGTTCTTCCATCAATATTTCTTTACCCTCTGCTGCTCCCATGATGCAGCTGATAATAAAAATGGAGGTTAGCAGGGTTAGTGCCATGCCCTCTCCCACCACGGTGATCTATCGTGCCCATCTACCAAATAAGATAGTGCTGCCCTCATGCCCTGTGTGTGTGTGTGTGTGTGTGTGTGTGTGTGTGTGTGTGTGTGTGTGTGTGTGTGTGTGTGTGTGTGTGTGTGTGTGTGTGTGTGTGTGTGTGTGTGTGTGTGTGTGTGTGTGTGTGTGTTTTATCCCTTGCTGATTTGTTTACGTGTTTACAATGTCAGCTTTGATGTATGTTATTATTCTGCAGTCGACAGTGGCCATTAAGAAATAAAAAGCACACACACACACACACACACACACACACACACACACACACACACACACACACACACACACACACACACACACAGGATTGTGTCCTAGGAATTCATCTCTCCTAGCAATTCAATAGTTGACACAGTGATGGGTTGTGCAGTAGGAGGCTAATATAAACTAATGTATTTGCAGTCCCTGGAGCAGGTCTGACCCGGGACACCCCTCTCTCTCCCTCATGGTGTGTGTGTGTGTGTGTGTGTGTGTGTGTGTGTGTGTGTGTGTGTGTGTGTGTGTGTGTGTGTGTGTGTGTGTGTGTGTGTGTGTGTGTGTGTGTGTGTACTCCTCTTTCTCTTAAATAATCTCATAACTTTTAGTATCCCTATTTTCAGCTGTCCAACTGCCTTTGAGACGATTACCTTTGTGATTGTTTCTGTCCTGAAATCCCATGGAGACATACTTGTGTCCTCCATGTCTGTGTCCTCCATGTCTGTGTCCTCCATGTCTGTGTCCTCTTAAGGAATGCATGACTTCTCCCTGTGTAACACTCCAGCTCTGACCATACAGCTCTGGACGTCTGCATCTACAACCTAAGCAGGTTGGAATGTGCTTCATCTTTACATTAATTTCTTCACCTTCTCATGATGCTCATCTTGTTCATGACGTAATGTCACCTTGAAAAAAGTCAGATCCCTTAAACCCAATGACTTACTGTATGTTTGTCTGAAGTCAAATCCACCTAATGCAGCATTTAGCTTACAAACCAATACAAGTCTAACTCCAGTTTACTCTCTGTAAATAAAACTTTATGGAACTGAACACAAAGAAGACACTAAAACTCACCCAAATTGATGCAAACATTTAAATGAGGTCCTATTATGAAAAACAATTTTTTTTTCAGGTCCTTACATATACATAGCGGTCCTCCCCAAACTCCGCCAAATCCTAGAATCTGGAAAACAAATGCTTCCTGCATCAATAGTTACATTGAAAAATGAAAAATCCAAGCAAATACACTCCGATTGATAAAGCTGCATGTGTGACATCACACCCGGCGCTTGAAAGAGTGATTGACCTATCCTGAGTCATATTTGATTGTCCACCTGGATATGGGTGTGGTCATTTTCCGAGGTGGAGTTCGTTCAGGCTGCGGTAGCAGTGTGTGGTCACAACCTGGCTCAGAGCTACAAAACGGAAAGTTCCTCACAAGCTGTTGAAGTCAGCCAGCATTTAGCCAACTAAATAGCTCCCATTCAATCATTTGTGTGTGTGTGTGTGTGTGTGTGTGTGTGTGTGTGTGTGTGTGTGTGTGTGTGTGTGTGTGTGTGTGTGTGTATGTGTGTGTGTGTGTGTGTGTGTGTGTGTGTGTGTGTGTGTGTGTGTGTGTGTGTATTGAACAGATATAAACAGTATAATAGCAGATGAAGATGCTACTAAATCAGAACTGTTGTCTGGTTTTTGATGAAAAAGCAGCTTTATCTGCTCTAAGCCATCTGAGAGCTAAAAGAGATTCACAGTCACCACTCAAGGGTTACGTTCAACTGACGTGAACCGTGCATGAGAAATAGTCCAGACAGACATCAAGAGGTGAATTTATCACTCATTCCCAGCCTTGTGAGAGACAAATGGTGGGAATGGATGCAGATACGCACACATACACACACACACACACACACACACACACACACACACACACACACACACACACACACACACACACACACACACACACACACACACACACACACACACATATACACATACACACACACAGAAATAGAGAGAAAGAGAGAGAACATATTTATCTTATGTGAGTATAAGGTTAGTGCTACAGAGATAGGTTAGTGGAAGGAGATAAAGCATTTATTTCGTGCAACAGCAAACAGATCAATATACTTAACAAATACAATACGCTTTGTCTTAACTCTCTGGCAATGTCCCGTGTTTCATTAGACTGCGTTCGCTCCCTGGTGTTGTTAGCCTGCGATCTTTTATTGTCCGTGACGATTGTCAGGAAACACAGCTTCAATTACCTCCTGTCTGTAATCATTCGTTATCTCCTCCACTGATTTCTATCCCATTTGGTTTCACTGTGTGATTTTCTCCGGCCGCGTTCACCAGACGGTCTCATGTTTACACAGTGGAACCACTGAGTCACGTTCAGCTGACTGAGAAAGCAGCTCCACGCTTAGCGCCAAAAAAATCAACAATTATATCATGAAAAACAAGAGTGAAAAACATGAGAAAAATAAGAGCGAAATACGAAATAACAAAGTCACTGAAAGTTAAAAAATTTCCAGACTAAGATGGATCCATGGCGCATGTAAACAAAATGCACTTGAACACGAGGGGGGAAGTGGTTGTTTACAGAGAGAGATCAGGACACGCCCATTAACACGGAGTGTTTCGGGGCAAAAGTGATTTTATCAATGTTCAGTCAAAGATATTGAAGAACAGGGGTCAGTTTGGGGCAAGACATTTCAAGTACAGTGTAGTGGGACATCTGGGAGCTGAGTGACATGAGTTAAAAAAAACATGATATGGGACCTTTAATCTTATTTTACGATCATGCATTTTTTATTAGTTTTTTTAAAACAGCGTGTGTGTGTGTGTATGTGTGTGTGTGTGTGTGTGTGTGTGTGTGTGTGTGTGTGTGTCCCAAAGCTTCACCTCATTTTGTCTCCTGCTGAGAGAGTCCAACACAGCAAGAACATCTCAAATAACAAGGCTTTAGTCTGTACCTGTGTGGGCGAGCACACTGGTAGGGGTCATTCAGTTAGATTATTTAAATATGTTCCATCAGTTCAAACACAGTTAGGCGTCAGTTTTGTCACGCTGTGGTCCAGTAGATAAATACTATATTGATTCCAAAGAACATTTGGAAGCAAATCAGTGTTCAGATGAAAATAAACAAGTTTAAAAATGGTAAGACATTATTGTAAAGATAAGATAAATATTAGATTCACACCCAAACATGTCTGCTGAACGACTAAATGACTATTGATGACCATCTATGATCTAGATTATCATGTCACAAAGATCAGTATGTCTTCTCAATCAACGTTGAAGTCAGCCAACTGTTTTTTTTATAACAGTTGTTGGCATCTAAACCATCAACAGTGAGAAAGCTGTGAAAATGGTAAATATTGATACCATTCATCAAGAGCAGAGCCCGGAACGTTGAGGATGAACATATTGCTCGTTTCATGTTCCTGTTAAACTACATTTCACCTGCCCTTCAAATTTATTTGTAAGAGACTTACAAATTTCTAAAACCATGTATCATCATAACATGGATTCAGTTGCCCTCGAGCAGACAGGCTCTTGAGATTCCCCACCCAACATCCATCTTTTGATTGCATGTCAGTGATAAAAAATGTTAGACAAGAACACATCTATTGACTTTCATGCTTTTGTTTTTCTACTTTTTTTTTTTTTTGCAAATCAGGCATCATGAAGATTTCCTTGTCCTCCGATGTTACCAGGACACGTTCTATTTAGCCTCAGGTAAGCAAAGACAAAATGATATATGTCCTTTCTTGGTTCAGCCTCATCAACTCTCCCAGTGCACTATGGGAATTGGTGTCCAAACAACACTTATCACTGTCATGTGTGAGCTATACTGTACTGATTGATGTGCTGGAGACACGCTTGTTTGTGTTAATCTCAACACTAAGGCATGACTGCATGTGTCTTGTAGATCATTAGTTACAATAACAGATGGATGCAATGTACAGAATTATGGAGGGCTTCATTAATCACAAAAAACAGATTAATGCCACTGTGCTGCTTGGCCTAATGATCAGTGGGTGGAGAGGAGTTCAGTACCTAAAACACAATTCAGCCTGAGGAGTCAGAATGAATTAACAAAGGGAAGGAGAGATGGAGACCTTGGAATCCTATCAGCCGCCCTCGCTCATTTCCCCTGAAAAACATCAGAGTGGAGCCTCCTCCTATTTCTTAGCTTAAGAGTCAGAGGCAATTACAAGCCGGATCCTATGTTCTTTTTTTTTTTGTCTTGTTTTCTTATGCCTGCTTTGATTTTTGAACCAATTAAATCGAGATGAGGTGGAGCTGCACTATGTAATCTTCAGGGGAGACAAACGACAGCAGTCATTGGGCAAATATTGAAATCGGTAGATCGCATCAAAACTTGATCAAACTTGTCTGATGTCTTGGCGGTGATGCATTAGTCACTGGGGGAATCCAATCAGCCAAACAAAATCAGCCTGGCATGTTTCTTTTACTGTCTGATTGCCACAGAGTAGTAACCCTTTTCTCGAGGCAGCGGCCCACGGAGTGAAACCGGTACAGACTGAGAAAACATCTGCATGTTGTTCATCATAACAGCGAATTCCCCACGCAATATGCTGAAAGTGAAGTGGGCCTTATTCCCTCCTGCTTGCTCAAATGATTGTTTCTCATTCCCGGCTGCAGCTGCCATGGCAACAGAACTTTTCTGTTATAAGAAGAGAAACATCAGATGAAGTGATGAGTCTCTACTCGGTAGAGTTTAGATGCCAAACCATGTAAGATTGTTGCCATTGGATGTTTAAACTAGTGTTATTTCAGATGCGGTGTAATTGGATATTACTTCAGCAAAGTGAATACAAATGAAAGCTCCATGGGGACTGGAGCTACATTACTGAGAACACTGTAACTGTGATTAAAGTCTAAATCAGGTTAATGCATTCCTTCTACCCGCTAATAGCTTGTGATCAAGTCTCCCCGTTACTATGAGTCATCTAGGGAATGGAACCTTGCCTCTTCCTCGTTTTCCACACAAGAACAGAATATGTAAGCGTGGATTTCACTTCAAAATGTGAAGCAACTTCTCAGTGAGTCATTGTCCTTCTCAAACAGTGACATCATGTCAGTCCTACCTCTGCCTACATGCTCACATACACTGTTGTGGCAACTCATCTAGTGGACTACCCAATACCCATCACGCTAGTGACACAGTCCCTGTCATGTTGGCTCCACTGTGGCCTTTTTGGAGATGTCACAGATTTCTCCCCTGACTGTTCATCTCTTAGTTATAGCTTTCATTATGTCCAACCCTCGTCCCCTACCTTAGCCCTACCACTTGACCCTACCCCTCTATTCTGCGTCCCCATATAACGTAGTGTGTCCTTTTTTTTAGGGGGCGGAGGGGCATTGGTTAACTATTCCTAAAAAACAAAAGTGCTTTCAGATGCAGGCTCAAAAACAATGGGTAGAAGATACTGAAAACAATTTACATAATGCTATAACTGAATTCAGTTCAATTCTATTCAAAAAACCTTATTTGTTCCCAAGGGGCTATTGAAGGCACTTAGAGCAGCAGTATTACAAGGACGAGATTGGTGCAAAAATATAAAAAAAATACCCAAAAAACCCCTCAGACTCAAACAAAAACAATACTAACACTAAAATACACAATAAACAGATATTTACAGTATAAACAGGTATGTGCAATGAGATTAATGTATGAAAAGACTGTATAAACAATAACAACTAGAAAAATATCCAGACCAGGCTCTTCATAGTGTAGCATCATGTACATGTGTGGGGTATAAACACTATAAACATAAACAGTTATGGAAAGTATAAAACAGGTATTTACAAGTGTGAAGACTCAGGAGGAGGTGAGGAGGTTGACTGCTTTGGTAACAGCTTTCCTCCTCTGTGTCCTGCAGCCGGAGCTACGGAGACGGCGTGGTGATAGGAATCATTCAAAGGAGGAATGTAGAGCATGTGAGGAGTCCTGCATGATTTTATTGGCTAGCTGATGTGTTTGTTATTTGTATATGGAGGAAAGGGATCTGGTTGGAAGTCCAATGATCTTAGAACAGACTTTTGTGATCTTCTCAAGGCGGTTTCTTTTCTGGAGGCTGACAGACTAGAATCAGCAAAAATGGAGTGACTGTGGAGTGTTTCTAGTTGAGGGACTGAGCCCGTGTCCATGAATATTTGAAAAAGGATTTTGAACATTCCCCCCCTACTGCTCAGCACAGAGTCTCAAAAGTCCAGTTTATTCAGAGAGCTTATGAAGTATTCTGGCAGTAGCACGTTGGATTTTGGGTGGATATACACCAGGATAAAAAAGAGCTGTGGAAATTCCCAAGGTAAATAAAAGGGTCGAAGGACGACAGCCAAGAGTTCAATGTCTGTCGTCCACAGCTTCTCCCTCACCACAACCATGGAGCACCAATGTGAGCTCAAACAGACTCCGCAGCCATGTTGTTTACCCATGAACTCACTGTCCCTGTCCAGTCTCATAGGGGAGGCGAAGCCATCAATGTGCAGCCTGTTGTCACTGTCGTTGTTGTTCAACCAGGTTTCAGTAAAAGCCAGAACGGAAGCAGTCCTGTATTCATGGAGATGGTTTATATTAGCTTGCAGCCCGTCTAGTTTACTCAGGATCAAACGTGCTATAGCTAGAGTCATAGGAGGTAGTGGCTATTGTTTACATGTCTCGGACTTCAGTCTGGCTCATATTCCTCCCTTTGTCATCCCGCTTCTAGTCACCGAGTGTTTGTGGTGAGTGGAGATTCTGGGATGAGATGGACATCTTCAGAGTATTTCCTCTTGGAGAACGAGCCTGTGTCAGTGTTTGAAAATGGGTTATATCTGAGCTGTACCAGGATATCTCTGGTGTAAATAATCCTCTGAGTGTCCAGGAGAATCAGTCCATCGCTGTGGGAGGCAGATAGAAGTCGTGCCCATAAAAGTCGTTAGGTATCCATGTAGCGGATACCCAAGGAGGGTATTCCAAACAAAGACGACAGGACCGTACTAGTGTTAGCAGTAGCCACTTCTAACATTAACGCTAGCACTAGTGGTGGTTCTGAATGTGGGGCACCAAAAAAGCTTCAGAATAAGAAAAGAAAGGTTTAGCTAAGGACGCACATTACCATATAATACATACTCTGCAATTACAGACGGAGATAAGAATAAAATAACAGAAAATTATGTTACAATTCTCTAAGCACCGACAAGTCAGCCACATGAGCAGAAACCTGGAAGCAGTTTGCATTATGAATTTCAACCTATGGCGCCTGCATAGATCTTGTAGCACTCAGTGTAATGTGTAGTTTCTTCTAAAATATTTTAAAATTAAACTATGCAAATCACGTTTTTGTTGAAGACACTATTGTAAAATTTAAATTAAATAAGGTTAAGTACCAGGCCAAAACATCTTTACTGTAAATACATTCACATCTGTGTACCTAAACATACACAGCTCATCAATTAAACAGTAGTCGGGAGTGATTAATGTAAATAGTATTTATGACAACAGGCATGTGATTGTATTCTGTCAGACGATCTTCAATTCTGACGAAGAGTGTCCTTCCTGAGCAGCCACGGCAAGATTACACCCCCCATCACCGTCCAGACATTGGTGGTGGTGGATGATTACCCTGATGAAGACGATGAATAATGAAGTCAGTAAATCGTTTGATAATGGCTCCAGATCATGATTTTGAGAGTGTAAGATTGATCATGTCTTTAGTAACCCCGACTGAATTCATGCCAGAGCTTCATTCATTTTAATTACATATTTGTCATGAATGTGTGAAAATGTTACTGAATATAGACTATTTGTGCTGACTATGATGTTTGATAACAGTAAGGAACACATTCACACGGATTATATCTGTATATACTGTATATTTACTCCTGTGTATTCGTGTTCCAGGCGTAAAAGTATTGGAACACAGAACAAATAATTCTTCCAAATGACAGGCGACAGCGA
Organism: Antennarius striatus; assembly: GCF_040054535.1. Lineage (NCBI taxonomy): Eukaryota > Metazoa > Chordata > Actinopteri > Lophiiformes > Antennariidae > Antennarius > Antennarius striatus. The sequence goes on along the minus strand of NC_090785.1, from coordinate 21,746,965 downwards.
TGGGTGTCCCCTTTCTCTGGTAAAACCTTTAATATTTGATGAAAATACACTCAACATTTGAAATAGGTTCTTGACAATCACAGAGTGGAACGTGTTTTTCATTCAGGATGCTTACATGTTCTCTGTCAGCCACAAACCGACCCAGTGCAGTAACTGGGTTAACAGGAGAATGCTATGCCTATGGAGTCTTGAGAAGTGACACATCATGTTAGCCTGTGGCTTGGTCAATGTAGATCTGGAGGAGCATAGCTTATGACAGGGCTGTGGACAATTTAGTACTGTAGGATTGAAGGTCAAAATACTGTAGGCTTCTCATGTGAGAGTTGTATAGACTCAGTGGGACACTGAGTACAATCACAAAAAGAATTCATTCATGGGATTATCAAAGTAATTTAGAGCAGGGTACACAGTATTGCCTCAATTTAAAAGATTAATACACTAAACTATACTGATTTGCCTTTTATTTCAAGAACTGTAATAATTCAAAGTTGCAGCATAAAGTTAAACTAAACTCACTGCTTCTAAATAAAGGCCTAAACAATTAGAAGTTAATAGTTATTATTGATACAATATTTATCTTTCTTTTAACACAAAGGGTTAAGGGAATTTTAAAAACTTGGGGTCCTCTCCAAGGTTTCTGCCAGTTAAGCAAAGGGTTCCCACACCACTGTCCCTAACTGGTTGATTACTGGGAGATGCTGGGTCCGTGGTGGTGTTATGAGCAGCGTGATGGAGTGATCAACACCTATGAGACAGACGATGATGTCACGGCTCAGTGTTGGTGCCATGTTGCTCTGCTGTCCTGAGATGTGGCAGGAGGAGAGGCCGAACCTGTGGGCGGAGCCTGGTCTCCACACCTGTTGTTCCTCTCGACATCTGTCCTTGATCAGACTGATCAGTCTGCGGCTCTTTATGCCGGGTTCTGTTTTGGTTCAGCTCCACATTGTTTTGTACCTCTGCCTACGTCTTGTTTCATATCCTTTCCTGTGTCTCTAGTTTTGTCTTTACGATTAAACTATGGATGAGTGAGTGAACTCTGACTTAATGACCCCAACAAGTTGAACACAGGTCAGAATGGTCAGCCTCCACAGTTTAATCTCTACCAGTTCTATGTTGAAGCTCTCTTACTAGCATATTGCGGTAAAGTCCTCAACAAATAAAGTTTGGATTGGGATTGGATTGGATATTGTATATTAAGTGTATTAACTTTGAGAAAACAAATTCAAGGACAAATTTCAACTTTTGGACATTTTTTGCACATATCTTCGGAACTGGATAAGATAGAAAGATGGAACAAAAGGTGTTATATTCAGGGAGGCGAGGGAATGAAAATTAAATTACAACATTGACTTTGAAAAACTAAGTCAAGGTCAATTTTCACTTTTACACCTTTTTAGGTACACATCTCTGAAACCTGATGAAATATAATCACAAAACAAAAATCAACATTTTCAGGAAGCCAGAGGCACAAAAATGTGATGATGTCATGGGATGTTGCAGACTGTGACTGCCTTGTTTTGTTTGTTTCTGTTCAGACTGGAAAACATGGGCAGTAATGCTTCCCAGATGGATCTGAAATGAATTTTCCTTTGGTTACATCTGCAGCATTTTCGGTAAGGTTCTGAACGTTCATTAGTACAGTGGCCCTTAAGTACAAACCACAAAGGTAAATTAGGAAGACACAAGTCGTCAAACATGGCAACATACTGTATTCACAATCAAATAAAATGTAGGTGTGCTATTGACTAACACACTCTGAAATGACGGCTCAGTGTTCTGGATGATATTTTATGGTGGAAACACTCAGTGCTCACAGATACCTACACATATTTTCATGATTGTCATTTCTCTCATCTTCTAGAATGTCTGATCCAATCCTGCAGCTTCAGGAGAAATCAATGGCATCAAATGGCATCCAGCACTGAAATGTTGGAGCTGAATGATGGTCTGTAGCCTGAAACCGGCCTCTGGAAAAGAGTCCAGGGTTTACCACCTGGTCAACGTGTTCCCAGTCTCAGACACCTCAGCACGGGGACCAACCCAACTTCTCCAACCACTTCTTTGTCCCCTGGGTCTCTTCTTTCTCCACCAGCCTCTTTTTGATCCATCATTTATTTGCTTGCTAATACAATGAGGCTAAAGAAACATTCACCGGCAGAAATTGAGTCAGCTGAATTATTTGAATTTCATTTTGTAGTCAATAATTTAATCTTGTTTTCAAAAGATTTTAACGTTAAAAAAAATCCACTTTGTGTGTGTGTGTGTGTGTGTGTGTGTGTGTGTGTGTGTGTGTGTGTGTGTGTGTGTGTGTGTGTGATGGTAGTCTCTCCAGCTGGGGCTGTGGTCACTTTGCATTAACAGGGTTGTCTCATCAGCCGTCCTCACCACCTAACTCCTGGATGGAGTATTGCTCACTCGTCCTGAGTCACACACCAACACACACTCGCAGCGCTGTCAGTCACTGTGTGTGTGTGTGTGTGTGTGTGTGTGTGTGTGTGTGTGTGTGTGTGTGTGTGTGTGTGTGTGTGTGTGTGTGTCAGTCAGCCTCTCTGACAGCAGCGGCCTCAGGCCACTCGGTCTCATCTCCTCCACATTTACATGCAGGAACAAACGGCTTCCTCCGAAGCTCTTCAGGATGTGGAACCATTCATCCATGTCTGCTCCGAAAAAGGTAACAACACACACACACACACACACACACACACACACACACACACACACACACACACACACACACACACACACACACACAACCCTGTTGCATCTATGTGGGCCATGAGTAACCCTCTGGGCAGACCTTTCTCACCTGCGGGGGTCTGCTGCTTCCTCTTAATGGGGACAATGCACACACTAACACACACACACACATGCCCCATTAGTCACTGTTTGCCAGAGGAATTGCCCTTTCTCTGACTGAGTCACAGCTCAGCAAACACACACACACACACACACACACACACACACACACACACACACACACACACACACACACACACACACACACACACTCTCTCTCTGTCTATCTCTTCCTCAATCACATGAAGACAACAATGTGGAAGATATTTAAAAGGATGTCATTTAGAATTGTTGTTGTTCCAGTCTCGAAATAAATTCCAACAACATACACAAATACTTGTAACGATGTCATGACATATACAAGTTAAATGTGATCACCTGTAATTCACACCACATATAAATAAATAGAAAAATGTATAATGAGATTGATTTAAGCTATATAATCAATGAACGGTTGCTAGTTTGTTTTCAAGTGAGAGAAACATACGACTTCAGCTTTATTTTTATTTTTTAGACTATAAAGCAAGATATATGGGATCAGGGCAAACAAAGAAACCGAAATAACTCTGTTTTATATTTTAGATTCCTCAACATAGCCATTCGCTTTGCAAACCCTTGGTCTTCTCTCACTGATCTTCATGAGGTCGTCACCTGACATGGATTTCACTACACAGGCGAGCCTTGTCAAGGTTGATTTGTTGATTTTCTTTTCTTTCTAATGAAGTTGGAAACATCGGCTGTGTTGTGCAGAAGTCCTGTTGGTTTCACACCTGTCGGCAAGAAACTACCATCTAATTAAAGAGAAATGACAGCCCATCATTACATAAAGAAATAAAAGTCTGTCCGTCTGGAAAATTGCAGATATTTTTGTTGTATCTCCAAGTTCAGCCGCAAAGATAATCAATTCCTACAACACAACTGGCCCACATGAGCCTCAGGAAGAGAATGCCAAGGGTAAATAAAAAAAAAAAAGATGGCACACTGAACCAGCATGGCTACCACAGCATCCTGCAGCGACATCCCATCCCATCTGGTTTGCATTCGTTGGATCATTTATTGTTCAACAGGACAATGACCCCAAACACACCCCAAGGCTGTGTGAGGGCTACTTGACCAAGAGGGAGGGCGGTGGAGTGCTGCAGCAGATGACCTGGCCTCCACAGTCACCTGACCTGAAACCGATGGAGATGGTTTGAGATGAGATGAACAATAGAGTGAAGGAAAACGGATCAACAAGTGTCAAGAGTCTCATCGTGAGGACGCCAAGGGTGTGGTTGGTTGTTTTAAAGAATATAAAATATCAAACGTAATTCCATGTGTTCATTCATAGATGTGATGCCTTCAGTGAGCAAATAGTCTGATGACTGTTTAAAGAAAACCATTAAATAAGAATGTGTATCTGACTTTTTGAATGGGATTAAATATACATTATATTAATTCACCTCAATAATGAGAGAGGAATGTCCCTTCTGCAATAATCTCATCAGGTTCGGTGTAAACTTAACTTTCAGTAACTTTGTTACTACGAATTTCACTCTTGTTTTTATCAGTTTCTTCACTCCTTTTCGGTTGATGTTTCGGCGCTAAGTGTGGAGCTGCTTTCTCAGTCAGCCGAAAGTGACTCCATGGCTCATTGTGTAAACACGGAGGCTGATCGACCTGAGACCAGGGGAGGATTTGTGGAGTAAAACACAAAGTGTTAGCACATGGAATAGAAATCAGTGGAGACGAGAAGACAAGAGATGGTAATTAAAGCCATGTTTCCTGACAATCCTCACGGACAATGACAGATCACTTGCTAACAACACCGGGAGCAAAGCTATCATAGTCTAAGGCAGTGTTTTTCAACCATTGTGCCGTGGCACACTGGTGTGCCGGGAGATACTGTCAGGTGTGCCATGGGAAATTATCTAATTTCTGTGCCCGTGCAGTCTAGTGACTGGTAGAGTAATCATGTAGTACTCTTCCATATCAGTAAGAAGAGTACTACATGGTGCACTGGAAGCACCATGTCGCTAATTACCTTGTAGTTAGAGACAAGAGAATTAGTGATGCATGGAAGCATGTGACAGCTGGCGTTGACAGTAGCATTGTGGATAGTGGCGCGACAGCGATAGTGATGGATAAGTTTTTGAAAAGGACAAATGTTGAAAGTGAACTGCACCCTGGACAAAATCCGAACCCAGATATGTAACAGGTCAGAGGTAGGACCCAAGTACAGCACAGACTGAGACCAGATCAGGAATAGTCCAACAGTTTATTCTGAGGTTAGCACGGAATGGCAGCAATATTCCAGAAAAACAGTCTCCGTAAACAGGAATCCCAGGTGACAGGTAGCAGACAGGGAACGAGCAGGCAGAGTAGTCAAGGACAGAAGGCTGGTCAGTTTACCGGGGCAGAGACGAGGAAGACTGGTTGAAGACAGGCAGGGTCAAAACCGAGGAAGCAGTCCGGAGATCAACGCGAGAGAGCTATGCATGACACAAAGACAATCTGGCAGAGACTGAGAGGAATGGGAGGGTATATGTACTGAGCAGGCAGGTGATGATCAGGTGAGGAAACACAGGTGAAGGCAGTTGCACTGATGAGGTGGGAGTGGAAGGCAGGTAGAGCTGGGCAGATGAGAGGAAAACCAGGAGCGGATTGTGACAGGACCCCCCCCCCCTTCAAGGGACGGCTCCAGACGTCCCAGCCTGAACTGGGAGGGAGGGGGGAGGCCGGAGAGGGGGTTAAAACTCCTCTGAGACAGCGGAGTCCACATCTTCATCTGCAGAAGAGGAAGACGAGCCGGAGGAAGCGTCCACATCCGAGCCACCATCTTCCTGTGGGTCGACAGGCCCATCAGCAGTTGGTCCCCCAGGGGACGGGATGGAGGATGGAGCAGGCTGGTCTGGATGCAGGCGGTGAAAGTCTGCGATGAGCCGTGGGTCCACGATGAACCGGGCTGGAACCCAGGAACGATCCACCGGACCGTAACCTTCCCAGTCCGCCAGATACTGCATACCACGTCCACGGCGGCGAGAGCGCAAGAGACGCTTGACATAATACACAGGACCACCATCGACAAGCTGAGGAGGAGGATGGGGTGGTGTAGGGGTAACAAGAGGACTCACCCGGACAGGCTTGATCTTGGAGACATGGAATGTCGGGTGGATCTTCATGGACCCTGGAAGCTCCAGGCGGACCGCTTCTGGGTTAATGATGCGAGTGATGGGTAAGGGCCCCACAAACCTGCGAGCCAGCTTGCGACTCTCCACCTTGAGGGGCAGGTCACGGGTGGAGAGCCAGACCCTCTGGCCGACCTGGTAGGTGGGAGCAGGCTTGTGGCGCTTGTTGGCGGCGGCAGCATAGCGGTCAGCAGACTTCAGGAGGGCGGTGCGTGCTCATTCCCCAAGTGCGCCGACAACGACGGACAAAGGCTTGAGCTGACGGGCAGGCAGCTTCCCTCTCTTGGCTGGCAAAGAGCGGTGGCTGATACCCATAGGCACACTGGAAGGGGGAAAGGCCAGTGGAGGAGCAGGTGAGGGTGTTGTGGGCATATTCCACCCAGATGAGTTGCTCCGACCAGGAAGCAGGATTGTCAGCCGTGAGACAGCGAAGCGTGGTTTCCAGGTCCTGGTTAGCTCTCTCAGTCTGCCTGTTGGACTGGGGGTGAAAACCAGAGGTGAGGCTGACTGAGGACCCCAGCAGACTGCAAAACTCCTTCCAGAAGATGGACGTGAACTGGGGGCCCCGGTCGGAGACGATGTCGGTGAGCAGATCATGGAGCCGAAAGATGTGTCGGAGGACCAGACTGGCAGTCTCTTTGGCAGAAGGAAGCTTGGGAAGGGGAATGAAATATGCCATCTTGCTGAACCGGTCTACCACTGTGAGGATGGCACTGTGACCACTGGAGGGGGGTAGACCGGTAACAAAGTCCAGGGAAATGTGTGACCAAGGGCGATGAGGGACCGACAGGGGGTGCAGGAGGCCGACTAGTGGGTGACGAGGGCTCTTATTCTGGTTGCAAACAGGACATGCATTGACAGGTGAAGGTAGTTGCACTGATGAGGTGGGAGTGGAAGGCAGGTAGAGCTGGGCGGATGAGAGGAAAACCAGGAGCAGATTGTGACAAGAGGAAGGCCCTATGAATACGAGGTCAAAAGAAAGCAAAGACGTCGAGCAAAGTTTCTGGCGTGAGGCAATACAACAAAACCTATCTTTCATTTGGATTTACTTTTACCGGAGATGAAACGACACCGACTCCGTTGTGCTTGGTTTGTGGTGAAAAGTTCTCCAACAGTGCTATGGTCCCAAGAAAGCTTAAACGCCATCTCCAAACGAAACACCCTTCACTTCAAAACAAAAATGTGGAGTATTTTTGTTCGTCTGCGTGAACACACGGAGAAACAGGCAACGTTCACGAGAAAAACCGCAAAGGTCAACGAGAGAGCCCTTAAAGACCTTTGCTACCACGTTGCTGAACTTATGGCTAAATCAAAAAAGTCCCACACTGTGGGGCAATTAATACCTCCGGCGTGCAAAGCCATTGTAAATGAGATGCTTGGACTTGAAGCAGCTAAAGAAATAGCCAAAGTCCCTCTCTCGGATAACACAATTTCCAGGCGTATTGAAGACATACCCGCAGACATTGAAAGTGTGGTTTTGGACAAGAACCGTATCAGTGATAAATTTGCATTGCAACTTGATGAGTCTAGTGATATAAGTGGAAATGCTCAGGACTTGGCCAACTTGCGGAGACATAATAAGAGAAAACTTTCTATTTTGCAAGGCATTGCCAGAAAATTGCAACAGGAGAGAAAATTTTTCAGGTCATATTAGAATATCTGGAAAAAGGGAAAAAAATATGGGAAAAAAATGGTCGGGCGCAACAAAGGCTTTATAAGCAGAGTGAAGGAAAGACCCAGATGTGATCATTACGCACTGTTTTTTACACCCCCAAGCCTTGTAGCCAAGACCTTACCAGAAGACCTCTCTCCTCTGTTGGATGATGTTGTGAGCATGGTTAACTTTGTAAAGTCTGTGAAAAGTCGCATATTTGCAGCTTTGTGTGAGGAAATGGGAGAAGAGCATAAAGCCTTGCTGTTTCATACAGAGGTCTGACGGTTGTAGCGCGACAAGGTGCTGGCCCGTGTGTATGAGCTGCGAGAGGAACTTAAAGTGTTTCTGACAGATGAGAGGTTCGATCAAGCAAAGCTGCTTGGCTGGCGTACCTGGCAGATATTTGTCATCGTATGAATTAACTCTACAAACGAATGCAAGGCCGAAATGAAAACTTGCTTACAAGTGCAGATAAATAAATGGATTCCATTCAAAAGTGCACCTCTGACAGCAACATGTAGAAAGTGGTACTCTTGAAATGTTTCCACTCACCAATAAATGGCAAGGTGTTAATACTACTGCATGATGTGAGGTAATAGTCAAACATCTGAAATCTCTTAAGGAGAAGATGTCATTTTATTTCTCTTCAGCCTCCACAGAATGCCTTGACTGGGTTAGGAACCCATTCAGCTCAGCATCAGTTGTTGGAAAAGACATGACTTAACAGGAGCAGGAACAACTCAATGAACTGAGACAAGATCGTGGTTCCAAGCTAAGCTTTGCTGATTTACCTTTGGACAGTTTTTGTTTGGCATCTGCCAAGGAGCTCCCCATGCTGGCCAACAAAGCTATTTTGACATTGCTCCCATTTTCCACAACATACCTATGTGAGGTGAGCTCTTCTAGCCTGACTGCTATAAAAAATAAAAACAGAAAAAGACTGAGAGCTGTGGATGAAGAGCTTTGTGTGTGTGTTTCATCGATTCCTGCCAGGATATCAGCTCTGTGTTCATCCAAACAGGCCCAGGTTACACACTGAGTATGAATATAAAAGATTATAAAATACGTTTTCTTTGTGTTTCTTTGATTCCTATTCAAGAGGTTATAATATAACGGTATTATTCAATGTTTAAAAATTCTTCTGTATTTTTTTCAATGGAAAAAATATGCCTTGGCTTGAAAAGCTGAAAAACACTGGTCTAAGGTAGGGGAGAGGTAAGTCAAAAGTAAATTGAACTGAAAAAAAAATGCTCTGTCTCTCTGTGTTGGTTGGTGTGTGTGTGTGTGTGTGTGTGTGTGTGTGTGTGTGTGTGTGTGTGTGTGTGTGTGTGTGTGTGTGTGTGTGTGTGTGTGTGTGTGTGTGTGTGTGTGTGTACGTATCCACCGTTAGTCTGTCACACAGCTGGGAATGAATGATGAATTCACCTCTTGATTTCTGCCTGGATTATTTCACCTGCAGGGTTTAGGTCAGTAACCCTGACAGTGACAGTGAATATCTGTTAGGCTGTAAATAAAGGCTTAGGCTGTTTCTTAATGAGCGGTGTCGTCACTTTGGATACACCTTGCTGTCAGATCACCTAGAAGAGCCAAAGCTGCTTTCATTCATGAAAAACCAGACAACAGTTCTTATTTAGTAATAAACATGTAACTGGTAACTTGTAACTATGACGCTGGGGATAAACATACCCCGACACGGACACACACACTGGTTATGTGTTCCCTATGAAGGTGGGGATAGTCTTACACAGACACACACACACCCACACACACGCACACACACACACACGCACGCACGCACGCACACACACACACACACACACACACACACACACACACACCTGACCACAGCAGAGCTAACTAGTTAGCCATATGGTAGCTGACTTCAACAGCTTGTGAGGGACTTTTAGTTTGTAGCTCTGAGCCAGGACATTACCAGACACCGCTACCGTAGCCTCAAAGAACTCCCCCTCGGGGATGACCACGCCCATGTCTAGGTGGACAATCAAATATGACTCAGGATTGGTCAATTTCCCTATCAGTGACCCCGGAGATGACGTAAGGTTGGGCGTTGTGGTCAAACCAATCGTTTTTGATTACGTCCAGCCATGAATCCAAAGAATTCCAAATATCTATTGGTGCAGGAAGCGGTCATTTTCCAGATTCTAGGATTTGGTATGGTTGGGGAGTGCTACTCTGTATACTGTATGTAGAGACCTGAAAAAATGTGTTTTTCATAATAGGTCCCCTTTAATCACATTTAGCACATTCAGTATTTAGATCACCACCAAGCTACATATGTGAGAATCTTTCATGCCATTGACTGATTTTATGAATTGATTGACTAAATTTGGAAAGTATAGTGTCATTCATGCAATCATGAGACCACAGCTCTAAAATCAGCTGTATTCCAATAACATTCAGCCACAGCAGCACATGGTGTGTGGGCATAATGTAGAAGGAAGAGACCAGACATCTACAGCAGCATCTTTATCTAACGTGGCAGTTAAAATAGTTCAGCGATGTTTTGTGAGCAATGTAATAACATGTTATAACATGATTGTCTGTCATTCTGTGTTGTGGCTGTCGCTCCCTTTTTCCAGTTAACTGATGCTGTGTACCAGAATGAATCTTTTCCAGTTACCCTTGCAGCCCTCATTGAGCACAGAATGTTGTGTTGAACACGAAAAATCAAATTCTATGATTTACATAGCAAAATGATCAAGAGTAGGAAAGTCATATAAGAACGACATTTATCATGATGTGATTTAATATGCAAAGTACAAATTATTTCAGTTTGTAGTATTCAAGAATTGCTTTGCAATTGCACATTGTGTGCTGTTAGGGTTAGGTGATTTCTCCAAGACTGATTCTGTACAATGTCAAAAAATAAATAATCAAACATGTACTGTTGTGTTAACATTTCATTGATTAAGATGCATTAGAACATGTTCATCTCAAAGATGAGTTGACTGAGATCAGCTACCTATCCCAAGCCAAGTGACCCCATTTTTTAAATTTATCATACATTCCCATTGTCAATATTGTTGACCTGATTAAGGCAGAGCCATGCTCATGAGGTCTTTGATGTTTCTGAGGGGCCAGATTCTCAGTCTGTTTTTAAAGAATGAAATGAAGGGCAGAACTACAATTTTAGGGATAAGCTTGTGGTACAGTTATATGATGCGGATGCTGTCATGGCTTCAGCCCCCAAAGGTTTGTGCGTCGCTATGCACAGAAACTTAATCTGGTGCTGTCACAAGGGGCTAAATGCTTGTCTGACTGCAGAATATTTTTTGCATGACTCTAAGGGTTTTCTCCGAATCCACAAAGTGGACATCTTTTTTTTAGGTCTACAGGCTGTTGCTCAGAAACGCTCCTGCTCAACGGAGCGTCACATCACGGATAGTGAGCGCAGTGATGAACAACAATGATGGCCTCCTGCAGACCTTTGATAAAATCAGATGAGACAACAGATGACGATACAAAGATTTTGTAATGAACCTGAAGGATTTTGAATTTGTGCTCACAAATTTTGTCCAAGAGCGATACAGTCAGTGTTATCGTCCAGCAGAGGGCTACGGACTTTTTGTGCTGCAAGAGGAGAAGTCTAATGGGACTTTCCATGCTGTTCATGCCAAAGCAGCAGGTCTCACATCTTAACCAATGGGATGAGCCAATGGATAAGTGTCGTCCCTCCCAATCCCAGGATCCCCAGGAAATGCTACAGAAATCTGTTCATGACCATCCTCGATAATCACATTCAGCACATTTCACTGGGTTTGTGAAATTTGGATAGTTTTGTGAAGTTTGATGACGTGAAAGAAGGAGCGTCTAGAGAAGTTATGGCCAGTACTGAGACTAAAGTCTCAATTACAAGTCAGGACTTACAAGTTAAAAGAGGAAAGCTGTGTGATTTCCTGGTTTTTCTAATGACTGTTATTATCAGGGGCAACAATTAGAGCTACATCTGTTGGTGTCGAAAGGAGCTCCTCCATTTACAAAGGTTTCAGACCCACAGCTGCAACACAATGAGCCAAGGCCGTTTCAGCAGCCTAGCTCTGCCGGTCATTGAGAGGACACCTACAGTATCATAGACCATTTTCTTGAAAATGAACACGAGGGAGATAAACTGACAAATATTATGATTTAGGCAATGAACTTCCCATTTTTGAGAGACCACTATCTGCCACTGACGCGTAGGCGTGCACAGCACACTATCAAACTGTAGTTTTTAAAGGTGAAAGAATTACAGCCTGAAGAAATGCAGTCAATCACATTTTTTCTCAAAAAGAATTGAAGTTGTGTCCCACGGGGGCTGTTAGAATGTGTTAAATTTGTTTGAATGTGGAATTTAACACTCATTTTCAAAGGTGGCCCAGTCCTTCACACTCTGAGAAACAACTGAGGACATGGCAGCATCTTGGCGTAGAATTGTTACCTCATAGTGAGAAGAACCCTGTGTCTGCATGGGTCCCTCCAGGTTATCCCCTTTCCACCTGACAAAAACACTCAGTAGAGGAGAACTGTTGACTCTAAGGCAGTGGTTCTTCACCCGGGTTCAATCGAACTCTAGGGGAGTCGGTCTCAGGGGTTCGGCGGAGATGGAGGTCAAGACAAAACACCCGACACATCGTGCGAGTTCATGCACTGACTTGGTTTTGTTCTTTGAACAAGGTGACATTAATGTACAATTCATTAAAAACACCAGTAAACCATACACTTATGTCTTAAATTTGAAAAAAAAAACCATTTTTTTTTCTACTAAACAAGGGTTCGGAGAGTGAGCATATGAAACCGGCAGGGTTCAGTACCTCCAACAAGGTTAAGAACCACCGCTCTTAATTGATCACAGTCATGCTGCGTCTTCAATATAACTCACTATGATATATAATTATAACTATGATATAAATATAACTTATGGTTAAATATGTGATGTCAGCGAGAGGGGGAGGAGAGGATATAAAGACGTGAAGATAACATGAACATTTCTTTCAGTCTCTCCTACGTCTCAATTTTCTCTGAGTGTTTTTATGTTTGACTTGGAAATAATTCACTCAAACATTTACATAGCATGGACTTAGAGAAGTATTGTGCCGTTTCTGACCTGGAGTACTGAATCTTTAAAATGTTCTTTCATCGTCTTATGACTGAAGCTCTCTGCAAACACTGCAGCAGTTTCAAACATATTTCTCAAGCGCTCCGGGTCACAATTCCCGTTTGAGCAAGGACTTCCAAATGTTAGTTGTGTTTCATTCTACTGCTGATTTACTCACAGGTCTATCAAGTGTTAATATGGAAAATTTTTGAACGTGTCTGTTTTTTGTTTTTTTTTCACTCTCTCTTCATTGTTCCGCTGAAATGAAAGTCCTGCTCCTCTAAAGCATTTAGAATAACTGAATAATATCTCTGCTCAGTGTGTTAATGTATTCAGTTTGTTGTTTGCTGGTGTTTCTTCTTGTATGGTCCTGATTTATGCTTCAAATTGTTGTTCAATGGAAAAATAGTGTTAGAAAGCACTGCAGCAGCCCCATGTGTCTGTCAAAGGAACTACAACTCAATGTGTGTTCTCCACTGGAAATGGGATTGTGTGTGTGTGTGTGTGTGTGTGTGTAGGGGTGGGGGGGCGCACAGAGAGAAGAGGAGATTTCTGTGTGTTTTCGTTTCCTTCCTTCACCAGTAATCACGGGTAGCTCTCTACCTTTTCACACTTTTCACATTGAGACTTCAAGTCCGTACAGAACCAGTAGCTTTTCATGTCGTTGAATTCTCATACCAGACCCCCCGTGTGAACACGGACCTCTCAGTTTAGACACTGACTAATGGAATAATATACAAAATACTGGCAGCACTAGTTTTCATTACAGTGGTTCATAAATACACTTGTGTAAACAGGAAATGCTTACGGCTCACTCAGGCTCGTCTCTATGCTGTAGATGTGCCTACATGGAAAACATCTCGAGTGAAGTGGGGTAGCAGCAGCGTGTGGGCAGGGGTGTGTGGGCAACAAGGCCATCAAATCTTCCAAATCATATAAAACTCCTGCGACATAAGGAGAAAGCTCCCTCAGGAGGCTTCAATCAGGACAGACAAGTGTGAGAAGGAGAGATAATTGTTTATTAAATCAGATGATGTGTGATAATTAGCCTGTCTGATATTCTTTTGCATTTCAAGTAGGTTGAAGGCTGAATGTGAAATGAGCAGCCGCGAGAGTGGAGTGGAGTCCACTGGTGCTGGTGGGAGTGGGGATGACAAATGACTGCTGAGACTGGCGACTGATCGGGTGGTGACGGAGATGAGAGGGGAAACACAGAACAGCGCTATGAATAAATTGGAGCTGCAAAAGATGATCGTGTAAACAGACGGGTGAAAATAGCTGATATCTCAGCTTTGTCAAAATAAAATATGGCCAAAATTTGCAGAGAAATGTTCATCCTGAGCCGTCAGATCAACGTTTGGATCCACCAGCGCGTAATGTTATGTTCTTCAGAGGTGAAGTGATGATCAGAAAGACCAAAGACACTTTAAAGTTACTCATAAAGTAATTCTACATATTGTTTTTTATTACACACACACACACACACACACACACACACACACACACACACACACACACACACACACACACACACACACACACACACACACACACACACACACAGACACTCCCTGGCACAGCTCCTGGCGTTTTGTGTGTGTTTGTGTGTTTCTATTTGCATGTGTTATCACTCAGCTAGCAGCTTCCTCAGGCTGCTACAGTGTAGTTACAGCTTCATCACACACACACACACACACACACACACACACACACACACACACACACACACACACACACACACACACACACACACACACACACACACACACACACACACACACACACACACACACACACACACACACACACACACACACCAACATGACATGACACTTATGTAGTGATATTCAGATCTTGGATGTTCAATGAAAAAGTCAAAACTCTTGACCCTGGATTGAATGAAAACAGTTTTTATATACATGTTTTCCTTATTTCTTCAGTGTTTTATTTTGTTCTTTATAGCACTGAAACGTAGTGTTGAAACCAGTGACAACTATTGGATTTTTTTTTTCTAAATAGGTCAATGTCATATCCAATCATCGTCAGGAAGGATAAAAATGTGAATTATTGCATAAAAATGTATTAAGACACACTATAGTTCAACAGTTAGATTATTAACAGTTATGGAGAGTGTGGAAAAGAGGTGAAGAAGCGTGTCCAGGCAGGATGGAACGGGTGGAGGAAAGTGTCAGGTGTGATGTGTGATAGAAGAGTTTCAGCTAAAATGAAAGGAAAGGTGTACAAAACTGTGGTGAGACCAGCGATGTTGTTTGGTCTAGAGACAGTGTCACTGAGGAAAAGACAGGAGACAGAGCTGGAGGTAGCAGAGATGAAGATGCTGAGGTTCTCTCTGGGAGTGACCAGGAAGGATAGGATCAGGAATGAGTACATCAGAGGGACAGCACATGTTAGAGGTTCTGGAGATAAAGTCAGAGAGGCCAGACTGAGATGGTTTGGACATGTCCAGAGGAGAGATAGTGAATATATTGGTAGAAGGATGCTGAGTTTTGAGCTGCCAGGCAGGAGGCCTAGAGGAAGACCAAAGAGGAGGTTTATGGATGTAGTGAAAGAGGAGATGAAGGTAGTTGGTGTGAGAGAAGAGGATGTAAAGGACAGGGTTAGATGGAGGACACTGATTCACTGTGGCGACCCCTGAAGGGAAAAGCCGAGGGTAGTCAACATACGTCATGTCACAGCGATGTTTACGGCGAATTCACTTTTCTTCTTCTTCCTCCTCTTCTTCTTCTTTCCCTTTGGGCATTTGGGGTCTCCAGACCATGTTATCCTCTTCCATAATATCCAAATAATCTATATTCTCCTCTCTACCAACAATTGTCCTCATGTCCTCCTCACTACATCTATCCACCCTCTCTTTGGTCTTCCTCTTGTCCTCTCTCCTGGTAGCTCCATCCTCATCATCCTTTCACCAATGTCTTCACCATCTCTCCTCTGGACGTGTTTAATTCATCCAAGTCTGGTCTCTCTGACTTTGTCTCCAGAACATCTCACCTTGACAGTTCCTCTGATGAACTCATTTCTGATCTGATCCAACCTGGTCACTCCTAGAGAACCTCAGTATCGTCATTCCTCTGCCTCCAGCTCAGCTTCCTGTCTTCTTTTCAGCACCACTGTCTCTGATTCATCCATCATGGCTGTCCTCACCACTATCTCTAACCTCTGTCATTATGACTGTCCTCTTTTCCTGAAAGGGTAATATTTTGTCATAGTCGATATGGCACTCGCCGTTCAGGATTTTGATTAGAGAACATTGACTGATTGGCATGATTGGCTGACTTTAACCTCAATCACTTATATGTTAAATCGGCAACTGATTAAGGCAAATTTATATTTGCCTCATGGCTGAACTTCAGACAGAGAGATAGATAGATGGTAAATGTTTGCACCCACAGTCATTGTTTTAAGATGTATTGGACATCTTTTCATAATTAATATAAATTTAATGGGATGTGCCACTGGCTCTGGAATAATGCTGCCATGATTATTGTTATCCAAAAAAAACAAAACAACAATAATATGAAATCTATGATGTCCATTACAGGAACAGATCAACCAAACATAAAACTTCAGTCCTTTCAGATACATCAATCTGTTAAAACTGAAGGAGGTTGCGACTTTAACACAACCAGAACAAAATGTTCACAGGAACCGAAGAACCTGTCTTATTTTTAAGTGTCTCACGGCCTCTAGAAGAATTTCTGGCAGTATTTAATTTTTTTTAAAATATAATAAAACATCTTTAAATCAGTCTCTGCCACTGTGTGTCCGCATCTGGTACCACTATTTATTATCCATACCACCTCTCTAAGGAAACATTCACTTTAGCTTTTCAGCTGTAAGCAACAGCAGATATTGTCATGACAGGTATTGTTTGACTGTATTGGTGGTTAAAATAGTTTAATGTATTAAAACATTTAGATTAATATCAAATCAGTTTCTTCAGTGTGTGACGGATGCAGTGGTGTAAAGGAATCCCCATCACACCTATCATATACTGTCCAGCAGCAGGTCCTTTTCTGGTGTGCCGTGGCTTCATTACGGGGATTGAAGAGACACAATAGAACAAATGGAACTCTCCTGAGGGTGTAGAAGCTGTTTGAACAAGCTGTGATGATGCCTACCAATATAACTTGAGAATCTTGCTGCATTTTTATTCTATGCAAAATTTGCCCATTTCTTGTAGTTGACTGAGGGTTTGGCAGTCAGCCACTCGTGTTATTTCTTATTTATCTATTTTGGCGTTGTTGATGTGACTTTTTCTGTCTCTTTCCTTACACCATGAATATTTCTGGCGCTGGAGGACAAATGTTAACCCTATCTTTTTACTTATTACCACGAATCAACCATAGAAGGATTAGACAGTGTTAACGTATGTCCAATGGCAACACACAATATAAATGTGAAACCATCAGAGTGACTGTGACGCAATGTAGCAGTGTTTAAGAAGAAGTACTGTATATATACGTATACACGCACTCACACACACACACACACACACACACTCACACACACACACACACACACACACACACACACACACACACACACACACACACACACACACACACACAAACTTTTTGATCCAAGCGGGTCTTGAATGGGCCACCCTCTGGTCCCAAGCCTAAGACCCAGTGGACCGAGCTAAATTAAGTACTGCCTCATATACACAACTCAATCAATCAACATATCAATCAATCAACTTTGATTTATATATTTAATTCTATATTCATTTATTTATATTTATTTATATTTATATTTTTAACACACAGAGAAACCGGATCCAGACTATAGAGGGTGGTCAGTCGCCTTGAGTGGTTGGGTTGAAAATGAATACACTGGTGGGTAGTATTCACTTCCCTAAGATCAAGAGCAGGCAGTGACCGACACCACTAGGGCGCCCAGGAGAAGCTCATGGAGCACGAGGTAAGGTGGATCGTGCCCCCTGGATGTTGTTGTTGATGTTGAAAATGTGATGAAGGTGTGAAGTCTGTTTTAATAATGTCAGGAAAAAATGGACTAAAACGAAGGCCCTGTTTCAGGATAGCTTTGGTGGTGGCCACACACACCAGGACGATGTGTGTATAGATGAGACAAACAATGGTTAAAACATTTTTGACTTAAACCAACCAAATCTTAGATTTCCCAATTAGTTAAATTATACTGCTGCATGGACAGATAATTTCACTGCTTTTGACAAAATTCTTCTCAGATTCAGTGTGTCTGCTTTACTACTCCTCTTCGCTGTGGATTTGTATTTGACTGGAGCAGCAAAGGGCTGCTCTAAAATGTTAGGTGGGCTGAGTAAAACCATCTGCAATAGGGCTGTACTTCGAGTTTTAATTACAACTCACATGATGTCATTTGAATGAATATTGATTTAACACTTCAGTCTTACCAGTGACAGCCAGTGAACCATGAGCAATGTGCTAAAAGGTCCCAGCGCCTGCGGTGTGGCTGACACAGAGGCTAATGCTAGCTGAATTCAAGCCAGCTTTTTATGGCTCAGTGCTGAAGTGGAAGCTCCTGGGCATTTTGTCTCCATCCTGCATCCTCTCATCAGCAGTAAAAGCCCTCCATTTATAGGACTCAGAGCTTAGAGGGAATGTAGTGTGCCACAGGGCAGCGGTTAGACAGACGGATTACCTGCAAATCCCACCCAGGGGAATGGAGAGCAGCCACATCAGCAAACTGCACATCCACACAAACACATCTCTTGGAGAAAGACCGTAACCACACCAGGCCACACCAGGTGAAACCATTTTTATTCCTGAGGCAGGAGAGAAGATCTTGCTGCTGATTATGTCTGACTGGATTATGTGAAATGTGAGTAAACTAGGAGGAACAGGGTTCACAAAAGGTCAGGCAGGTGCTTCGGGGTTACAAACGTGATTGAAATTAATGCCAAAGGTCCTAATGTGAAAGTGGGACAATATATGCATGCCAAACCTGTCATATAGTCTGATGAGCTTTTCTACCTGGACCTAGAAAGTACCATTATGATATGGATCCGTGTGGACTGAGAAAATGTGCTCGAATTAATTTAATTAATTATAATATCATATTGTTGATGAATTCAAAATTTTACCCTGACCTACACAGTTTGGTGCCTCTGGCTTCCTGAAAATGCTGCTTTTTGTTTGTTTTTTATTATATCTCATCAGGTTTCAGAGACCTCTACCTAATAAAGCATAAAAGTCAAAATTTGACATTGACCTAGTTTTTCAAGGTCAAGGCTGTGATCTAATTTTCATCCCCTTGCCTCCTTGAATAGGATGCCTTTCGTTTCATTTTTCTATCTTATCCTGTTCCTGAGATATGTGCAAAAAAATGTAAAAAGTTGAAATTTGACCTTGATCTGGTTTTTTTCGAGGTCAAGGTCATCATCTCATTTTCTTCCCCTTTACCGTCCGAGTAATGTGCTTTTTCTTTCATCTTTCTATCTGCAAAGGTTCTGCAGACATTTGGTGGACGAACAAACAAACACTGACAATTACACGGGAGGCACTGTAATGACTGCAGAGAGACTTGTCAACTTCAGAAGTGTACTGAGGACACACCAGCAGGTGGACATATCAGTGAGGGTGATGAGACAGTGCACAGCGATGTTGGGGACAACTTTGTCATGTGGACTGAGAAGAACCACCTGCAACTCCAAGGAACTGGTGGTGGACTTGAGGAGGACGAAGGGGCAGATAACCCCTGTCTCCATTCATGGGGTCAATGTGGACATTGTTAAGGACTACAAGTAGGGCAGTAGGACAAGAAGGACCACTGGGGCAGTTGTCTGCGGTTGGGGGGCATGAACAAACTGCCTAGAGCACTGGTCTGAGGGTGGGGGACACCAACAGACTGGCTGGTGCAGTGGTCTGAGGGTGGGGGACATCAATAAATTGACTCTGGCAGTGGTCTGAAGGTGGGGGACATCAACAGATTGGGACTTCATGAAGCTGGAGATGGATGGGAGGACATTGACTAAGTCAAGGCTCATCTTGGACAATGAGTTCCACCCAATGTACAGAACACTGACGGGACCCAGGAGTTCCTTCAGTAGCAGGATGACCCTTCCTAAATACACTGCTGAACGCCATAGGAAATCTATCCTGCTTGTGGGCATCAAACTGTACAACTCCTCACTCTGACAGTCAGACAGTAAGAAGTAGGAAGAATGAAAACAGACGCTGAATACTATACATAGCTGTATGTACTTTTATATTCTCTTATTTATGCTGTTACTTATTGTCTTTATTCAGACAATTTCTCTTCTGATATTTTATCTTGTACTTTCTGAAGTAGTAACTATACAAAAGGTAATTTCCCCCCCGAGAACCATTACACTAGTCTGAGCCTTTTTAATAATGAATAGTTTGCACATTCAAAAAATTCCAATCCTTGAATAGCATCTTAGCATCTTTTTGCTCATTGATTTGACAATGTAAAGTTTTGATAAATAAGATGGACATAGTTTAAGGAGGTGGAATAGTTCAGTCATTATCTACTTAATCACATGACAATGTAAGGGTTACTTACTCCAGAGAGAGTGTCTGTAGTTTCACATTAAAATAGTATTATATAGTTCTCATACATGATGGAGGAAGATGGAGACGAGTGTTTTTGTTAACATTCAGTGAAAGTACAGCTGCGAACAAAGATAATTTACCCGAGGGCTGTATATCAGGTAAACACTGAGGTTAGCTCAGTGTTTACCTGATATACAGAGATATATAGAGATCTGGAATTCTCATCAATATCATTTCCGTGTCCATGAACATGATTTTATTTTTAGCTCTCACATCTGATGAGATTGAGGTTCCAGTAATAATTTTCTGTTTTTTGTTTTGTTTTGTTTTTTTCATCCTTCAGCTGCAGGCATCATGTTTTATAAAATAAGAGTCACATTGTGTGGCATGAACAGTTTTCAAGGAGTGATGCTGATTTTCATGTGATATTAGAACTTCCAAACAACGAATGGGCTGAAAGTCCCTACATTAATGAGTGCCTGTCTTTTGCAAATGAATCCATGCCACCAGTCAAATGGAGTGTGGATTCTTATGAAAACGCAAAGACATTCCACAATGATCACATTCAATGAAATGAAATCACTTCAGTACAACATTTAGATTTCATAAATCTATCACTGTACAGAAAAACTGTTGATATGGGTTACTAACACGAGGATCATAATCTTACACAAATAATTACAGTGTTTATATGAACAATGTGATTTTTACATAAAATGTTTTCCAATGTTTTCACCAACACATCTTATATCAACTTTTTTACAATATTAACTGCAGAGGCAATGAGTACAAGTCGAACACAACAGCGGAGGGCTGGTAAGAGTGTATGCAGGCTGCTATTCTCCAGGGACAACCATCAGGAGGATCTGCAAGGTCCTGTTAAACGAATCTGAGGACACAAACAAAACATTAAGATGGAGGCACGGTGGCATAGTAGTTAGTGCTATTGCCTCACAGCGAGAAGGTTGTGGGTTCAAACCCCTGCATTTCTAACATAGCCTTTATGTGTAGATTTAGTGTGTTCTCTCCTGTCTGAATGGGTTTTCTCCGGGTACTTTGGTTTTTACCCCATCATCAGGAATATAGAATATTCTAAGGATTATCAGGTTATGTTGTCCCATGACAAACTTTGACTGTTTAATTTTACTTACATTTGACTGATTATGTTCATGTTAAATCTAACAGTGAACCAGCCATTGGTTTACTTTTCTGTACACGGTCTTCAGTGGAAACTGTTTGAACCCCCCTGAGGTCGACTCAACACCTTGAGCTCTCTCATGTCTTTTCTGGTTAATGACACATTGGCAATGAAAATATTACGCTTGTTGAACTCATCATGTTCATGTGTGCAGACTTTTTTTTGCAGCAAAATCCAGATGCAAAATGCAGATTATGCACATTATGTTTCTTGGGGAAGAAAATGATCAAACTTTTGATGTAGAAGTTTCAAAACCCTGAAAGGCCAAGTTTAATAAAATATTTTACACTTTGCTTTATAATGATAGTCAATAATAACGCAATGGTTTTTGTGCATCTGTGACTTTTCAATATTATTACCAGGGATATTCGGGCACCCCTGATTTAGACTAAGTTAAGTAGATATTAAATTAAAGGTTTTGACTTGTTTTATCTGAAAGTTAAAGGTAAAGTGAAGTTTTTAAAGGTTAAGGTTAAAATAACCTGACTGGAATATGTTATGATAGAAAATGTTTTGCTTGTAGCTGGTGCCCTGGTGTAACCTTCCCATCTTTGACAGCAGCTTTGCCAATAAAAAGAAAACAATGCCTTAAATATGCAGATTTTGTGGACGTTACATGTCTCAGGGTCCAGAACAATTCATTACATGACTTTGACACCACTAATTTATCAACTAATGTCCATTTTGCAGTTAAATAAATGTCACTTGTATTAATAACTATTGCACAGTGCTTACTTACCTAAAGCCCTCTGAAGCCATTTTGGTCTCTGGTCAAAGTAGATGAAGATAAAATAGGCAGGGATGCCAGTGAGGGAAATAGCAAAGCCAATCCCTGTGTTGACCGGGTCGGAGTACAGAGACATGAAGACCATAGTGAAGCAGGTCAAGCAGAAGAGCACTGGGATGAAGAGTGGGACCTGAAGACAAGTCAGGAAGTTTAACAATCATGGAATTTTTACTGGAATTTTAATGATGCAAATGTTCCTCTTGATCATCGTCATCAAAGGTAAATGAACTGTACTCACACTGTACCTCTCTAGTCTGTTGACCAATGAAAGGGCTTTCAAACATTTGTGCCAATAACCAATCAAACATCAGTGGAACAGTCATAGGGAACAATAGGGTTTTTCCCCAAGACATCTTCCCAACGTGGGCTGTCAGGGATGGGGTTTAGACCATTAATATCCATCCATCCATCCATCCATCCATCCATTCATCCATCCATCCATCCATCCATCCACCCATCCAGGTTCTTGAAGGTGAAAACACTGAAATTGTCTCGCTTTTCTTCTTTGCAGGTCACATGACACGGACACGTCACCGGCGTGTTGAAGGGCCACGTGAAAGACAAACAACCATCCATGCACACACTCACACCTACGGACAATTTGGTTTGACTAATCACGTAAATTGCATGTTTTTGGAGGTTGGACACAGTGCAACCCACTCCGCCACCTGGGTCCAGTCATATCCATGCTGTTTAAAGGGTAGACATACTGTTTACTAAGATGTGTCTTTAAGACATTCAATGCACATCATCCATATATTATAACCTCATATCCCTGCTTCCTGAGGATGACTGTTTCACTCCATACTCCACGGACATCCATGAAATGTGTGTTAGCTTTTGGAAGTGTAGAAAAACACAGGTTCAGCAGCTGCACCGCAGACATAAAAACTACCTCAAGAAGATAAGTACAGAAAAGGTCAATTATATTGTCCTCAAACTATCGATCCAGTCCAAGTGATCTCTGGACTGGCACACACACTCATTCAGTAGCAGTACACACACTCAGATGTAGCTGTCTGTGGACAAATGAATGGGAGACCATGGAGGTAGAGGGTCCATTGACCAAAGAACACATGACAGTATTTCAATACAAGTTACAAAACTAAACCCGCAAACGCCCGTAAAGGAAATGTGTGATGAGTCTCTTGTTCATTTGTCCATGTTGTTCTTTGACCTATGATTGAGAGACTATAGTCTGTATGTATAATTTGATGCAACATAGTTTTATTAAGACAAATGAAAAGGCTTTACAGTGAAACCTTATTCTGAGTTTATTTCTATAGAAGCACTTCAGTTTTCTTAAAATGGAAAGTTATGGTAAGTCAAAGGCTGTTGGAGCACGTTGTTCTGACCTCAGTACAGTTGATTGTTGTATGTAGTTAATTCTGACTAGTGGTAGTTAAGATGTATTTTAAGCCCCATCAGTGAACTCTGTAGTTCATAACTACCGTTTCATTTTGATCATCATTCACGCGACGGCAATAAAATACTCACATATTCACACTGTGCATCATGCAGTTGTTTAGAACCACAGTACAACTCCATTTGTGTGCAGGTACTAACCTTAAATGGACGGGGGAGGTCAGGTTTTGTATATCGGAGATATATTAATCCCAGCACCACAAGACCAATAAACAGCCACCGCATGAAGCTCATGAAGTTCAACAGGCTGTAGATGTCTCCCACAAAAAGCTGGAGCAAAGTCATGGGGTACTGCGTACACACAAACACACACACACACAAACACACACACACGCAAACACACACACACACACACACACACACACACGCACAAATTAACATTTTTTATTATGCTGGTTTATGCAGAAAGTCATATTTGCTCTGTGTTCAGAGGGTGCTGACAGGCGTCATATAATATCTATAAACAGGACTTAAATAGAGTATTTTTACAGTAAAATCACAATCAATTTTATGATTTATTTTTATATCTCTCTGTGTGGCCCTTCGATGAACCCCTTTGTGAGAACCCTGAGGATGATCATTCCACTTGACAGATAGGCATCAGTAGTGGGAACAGCTGGTTCCATATATTCACCTCGTGAATCAGTCATTACTGACTCTCCTTTTCCTCACCAACAAATGGCATAGATATAAAGACAAGTTTCTGTATTTTTTATGGTAAAATCATCTAAATATGTTTCATAATAATAGAATCATGACTTATGGAGAAGGGAATATTTAGTGAGGATTGTGGTCTTTATTTGTCCGTGTTAATCATGTAAATAGAATCATCAGTATTTAAATTATATGCAGGACAACTAAAATATTGCTCGTAAAGCTAGCTTTGTAAGCCAGAAGTCACATGACAGTGGAGGTTGTGGCTCTGGGATCTGTTTGGGTTTAATAAAGCTGCATAGAAAAGTAGTTCAAGCCATTTTATTAAATAATAAGGTACTAAATAGAACACATACTGCTGCCAAGGCCAGGCATTTCATTTATTTATTTTTTGTATACTGGTCTGATCTCCGAAGGAAAATTAAAAGCACACTCTAGTAGTAAATCCTTCAATCAAATGCATACATTTTAGTGTGTACAGGCCCCTGTAGCACACACACACACACACACACACACACACACACACACACACACACACACGGGGGTTTTAGGCATGCAGGTGGAGATAGAGTGGTGGGCAGCTCCTTCCTGGTGCGCCCCAGATGAGCAACTTGCTCAACATGCTACGTGCAGAGTAAAACTTACTGCTGGTATTTACATCGTCAGGATCGATTCTCTTAAATGCTAATTGCTATAGAGGTCATCTATAGCTGTTATTGAATAAGCCCATTACTACTTTCGCCAGCCTCTGTCTGAACAGTAATTGATCAATGACCAATGATTGTGACTGACCAGTATGAAGACAGCTGCCAGTGGAGTGTGTCTGTGGATGTGGATCATAGATAAAACCCGGGGGAGGTGTCCTTCACGCGATGCCACATAGAACGTTCTGGTGAAAACACACAGAGAAAACTGAACCTTTCTTTCTTTTACATTTCTTTTATATGTTTCATTACTATGCAATTTGATATATAAAGGACATCATGAAATAACACATTATGTTGAAAAAAGGTAGTTTTCTAGCGTCTTGGAACGGATTAAGACCATTTACATTATTTGTAATGGGATAAAGTGTATTTGGAATTCGAACAAATCGGTATACGAACAGCCTTCAGGAACGAATTGTGGTCGGAAACCGAGGTTTGCCTGTATTTTAGCTACAGCCCAAGAAATACGAGACATGTAACATTTTATTTACTGTCAAAGTATTCTGTCAATTTATTTAAAAATATAAAATTGTGAGATTAAGGCCAGAAGATATATCTGTACCTTGACAAGGCGAAGACGGAGCCATTCATGGAGCCGTAGCAGGACAAGGCCACAAACACGGGCACCGCTATGGAGAGCTTCCCAAACATCTTCTCTGCAAACGTCTGAGGCGCACCAGAGCAGAAGAACACACAGCGGCCAACTGAGCACCAGTACTTCACTAGTTTCCATGTGTCACAGATACAGTCTATGGACCATCTTCATTTTCTGCATCATGGGAAGCTTTGCAGCTCTTTTCAGCAATGTGTCTACAGAGTCAGCGACCACCTGACAATAAAACCAAGGCATGGCCACAGCTATATACTGTATGTGCTCCTGACTCTTTCATTGTGTCATTTTGTGTCAGGTGGAGATTGATCAAAAGATGGCCGCTTTGTTCCTGCAACTGTTCAATCCCAACAACTCTTCCCATTCTAGTGTTTAAAAGTGGAGGTCTGTTCACCTTGCCTTGTTGTCCTCATGAAAAGTTGTGGACATGAATAAAACTCTGTAATTAAGTTTTGCCAGCTGTATGACAAAGGAAGAACAGAGTGTAATTCTTTTATCCAATCACAGCCCTCTAAGAACAGATAAATGCTCTTAGCACCTTTCTTACGGCACTTCTATCACTCATTTTTCACAAGGCAATAAAACTAACTGCATTAGAAAAGATCACAACTCTCTTAGTGAATGAGTCTTCCCTAGCTATTGGCTTACAGTAGCACCGATCGCTGCTGCCGGTCTAATGAGCCATAGCGTCTGTTTTTAGGGGTTAGCTGGGATGTGATTTACATTAACGGGGCTGGAATGAAACAATCAGATTAGAAGCTGCTGGAAAACCGAGCTGTCAGAGACACTTCGGTAATAACGACACGTTAAGTGCAGGAAGGTAACCGTGGTGCTCACATTAAGACAGAACATTAGAGAGGTGAGACACTGACTACAGTCTGGCAGTCTGATCTCTCTAAGACTGCAAGGGGGAAGCTCAGATTCTCCTAAAATGTCAAAAATGGAATTGTCAAATATGTAGTTATGTCAATGTCACTGACTACAAACGTGTTAGAACACATTCACCAAAAAAATTAGCTACCTATCACGAGTCGATTGACTTGACTTTATTTAAACTTGTCATGCGTTCATGTAGGACCAATGCATTTGCCCGTAGAAGACAAGCACTCATTCACTTCAATGGGCCTGAATGGAACAGTTTATGCCATTGCTTAAAAGCTCAAGAATCATTGGAAAATGCCACAATTTTGTTCGATGCTCGACGTCTTTGGGGGTCAATGTAGCAGAGGACATGCCTCTGCTGGCCTGAACGCTGCGCTTCTGCATGATGATTGTTTGACCAATCACTGGAGTTGAATCCTTTTTTGATTGAAAGCTATTTTTGAGATATACGTGGTCACTAGTCCTATTGCACATCTTACAAGTGAAGTCGAAAGACAAAATACCATCCATTTTTGGTATTTGCTTCACGAAATTGCTTTACCATTTTCTACACAGTAAATAAAACACGCTCATAATATTTCCTTGCTTCAATTTGCCGTAAATTCAACATCATCTTGTTCAAATTGCATATCCTTTCGTTAGTTGGTTCAGTCGTTCTGTTGATTAGGTCGGAGTGAACTAGCCAGCTAGTAAGTTGCACACGATGGTACAGAATGCTAATATTTACTTTCCATCTGGCCTTTCAATTTCATTGTACCATCCCTGTGTATAATGACAAATAAAGCTCTTTGTCTTTGATGTTCTTGTTTATGAGAATCTGAGAATGACAACAGAGTCGATTCATTTGGGGCAAAATGTAAGGAAAAGAAGCAGATCTCTTCAGCTCTCCTGGTATGACATTAGCTGGTTGACTCTAAGTGCTGTAACAAAGTGTTGGCAATGCTTTTCATGATGCGGGCCAACCATGAGCTTCCCTTTGAAAGACCAGAAGCCACCACTGATTCTGGGACACACTGTTCGAGTCAAGGCTGGTTCTCATTGTGGAGAACTCTGTCTCATAAAGCTGTTGACAGATATTTGGAGGCTGGCTTTAAAATGTATGAAAAACAAAGATTCAAACGTATGCATGTTTTTGTCGAGTTTCAATGTCCCTTAATGTGATTCCGTGCTTTCCAAGTATACGTTGATTAATTAATTAATCATTATTCTAGACATTTGTTCTTATTGAGTTTCTTATTTTTGCTCGTTTGAGAAAATAGCACCATGATTAAGTTTGGCGCATTTAATTTAAAACATTTGTAAATGAATATGAAGAAGGTTTACTGTGTTGTGACACACACCATTACCATAATATATAAGTGATTCATTGGATCTGTCAGGTGACGTGAGTCTGATGAATCATCCATCTGAATGGAGGGGATGATTCAGAGTTGAAGATGATGACAACAGGAACTGCAACCCCACCCCCCCACCCCCCACCCCCACAGCCTCTCGACAGACCTTCACATTAAACCATTTCCCTGCAGGCGTGTACTGAACCTGTACATGGCTTCTTTTTTTTAAAACTTGTTTTGCTTCTACATTTTCTATAACCTGAAAATAATACAAGTATATAATACAGTGTTCTTTTGGGCAGTAACTACAGTTTTTGAACAAAATACAGTTCTGATCACTATATCTGGTTGGACTAAACTCTAAAAAAAATTTTTTCTGCTCAGACATAACATCCATGAATTATTGGGCTTTTGTTTGTAACTAAAAGGCATTTCCTACCACAGCGACGGCTGGCGAGGCCAGGAGCTCCTCTGCTGAGATCACCGTGTAGTACGCCACATTGATCAGCACATAGCCACAGGTCACCACCGCCATGGAGATGCAGATAGCTAATGGCACAGTCCTGACACAATGAAGCACAACACCAAGTATACTGTGGTTGTCTTGTATTAATTTCACCTGTAATTAAACTCCATATTTGACCTCTGGCCACAGTTTGAAGCCACTTTTCTATATAGAAATATACTTATCAGGAAGATCTCAGGAGAGCCACTGCTAAAGAAAATGTTAAAAAATGAAGCTATTAAAAAAAATTTCAAAAACAAAGTGCCCAACGTTGGTGAAGTTTAAACATCGATAGCAGAATGATGTCAGGTCAGGTTCTGTTTCTGTTGTCTTGAATCACTGCTAAATTACCACCATTGAAACAAAACCAAGTCCTGAATATAATATATTTAGTCAAATTAATATGTTGAATAAAAATTTACATAAAATCTTTGGATCTGATACACAGAACCAATGACAGGTCATTGTAGTGTTGAATTGAATTAATCTGTTCATACAGATGTTGGAGATTTTATTGATCCAAACTTGATTCCAGACGTACGATACAGCTGGATTTGTGAGGGTTCTGAGTATTCCCTTTTTTATAATTAGTTACTTTTATGAATTTTGGTTTTTAAGTTTTACACCACCTGTTCTCCATTCATTTTTGAAAATGTGATATTTATTTTAGCTGCTGTATAGTGTTTGAACTTACCTTTCAGGGTTATCCACTTCCTCTGTCACAAAGTTTAAATAGAACCTACAAACGGAAACAGTTATTGGTGTGATCTCTAAAAACATAAGAAGTGGATTAAAATAAACTGAGAACACACAGGTTTCATTTGAAAGCTGGACTTCATGTGTGTGTGTGTGTGTGTGTGTGTGTGTGTGTGTGTGTGTGTGTGTGTGTGTGTGTGTGTGTGTGTGTGTGTGTGTGTGTGTGTGCGTGTGTGTGTGTGTGTGTGTGTGTGTGTGTGTGTGTGTGTATGCTGAGAGAGCGGACCAAACCTACCATCCAGCGTAGGCATACATCCCAGAGTAAAAGGCCAGCGGCAGGCCAGACAGCTGCATTTGACTCGTGTCAAAAGCATTCTGGAAATTTTCGGTCTTTCCTGTAAACAAACAAATAAACAAACACACACACACACACAAACATACAGACAGACACATTTAGTATTTTCAATTCTCTGCTTTTTATACCAGCTTTTTCTGAATCCTTTGTCGTGCTCATCCATCAACACATCAACAACATAAAAGCTACGAAACAAAGCGCTGCTGAAACCATGGGGAGAATATCTGAGTTCATGTGTTTTCATCAGGAATAATCAGGAATCAGTAAGTTTTAATTGATCAAACTACATTTTCGATTTTTAAAATGCTCACATGGTTTATTTTGAAAGAAACATGAACTGATTGTTGTCGCATCACCTACATCTATTCAACAGCTCTGCTAGAAATTTAATCAAACTCTGTTAATTGCTCACACAGCCATTGGTAAACAACACTCAGTGTGTTTGATAGTAGATAGATTCACTTTGACTTCAGTAGAAATAAAAGCCTCTTTCAATCTGTCTGCAACACGCAGTGGAACCCAGAGAAATTCACTGTTTATTATATTTCATTTATTTTTACATATTGGACTTGACCTGTTGATATCTATCTGATCGTGCCTTCAATTGGTGATAGTACACCAGTCTCATTGTGCACATCTAGTGATGATACCAGTGTATTACTGCATCTTTGATTGCTTTATTCCCTTATACTAAAAGAGAGAGTAAATATGCTCTAGATTTATAACGGCCTAAAAAAAAGGACACTTTGAACATTTTTTGAAATAAAAGAACTAAAAATGGAAATAGAATAGCTGTCAGAGGATCCTAAAATAGAATATTACGCGGCACGGTTGGTTGTGTCTGCTTGGGTTCTCTCCGGGTTCTCCGCTTTCCTCCCACCCCCAAAAAACATGGATGCGAATTGGACTCACGCCACCAGTCTGCTGGGATCATCCTCCAGCAGCCCCCACGACCGCAGAAGATGTGGGTATTGAAAAAAAAAAATTTTGTCTGTGTCTACTGGTGATCTAGTCAAATAAACACACAACTTATTGGTCCGTGGTCTTTGCCTCGTCTATTCAGTTCCAACTGTCCTGGGATTGGCCCCAGCTTTCTGTAACGTCTGCAGTTCTACACAGATGAGGAGGATGAACTGGTGAAATTACTAATGTCTTACTTGTCAAATCTCTGCCATGTGTGTTTGAGCCTAGATTGTGTAGTCAAAGCACCGAAAAACAAACCTATGCACACACAAACATCTGTTCCGACCGGCCCTCGGCTCTATGTACACAGATGTGTGAGATCCTAGCTGCAGGTCATAAGGTCAGATCTTTTCCCAGCACTTTCACACACCTTTTTATTATTTAATTTTAATTTTTGTGCCTATTATCGTTCGTATTATTGCTTTCACTTTCTTAAAATGTAATATATTTTATAATAACATATCAGCTGACTGAGAACATCCAGAATAAGAACCACATACTGAAACTATGGGGCTGATGAAAGGCGGCCAGCTGACTGTTGAGTCATGCTTCGGCTCAGCGTAACAAAGTGGTGGCATGTGGAGCCGACACAAAGCCACGTTTAAACCTGGCATGGGGGGTGGGGGGGTTGTATGTGGGACACTGAACCAGCAGGGGAATGTGAGCTGATCTGTTTGCCCCCTTCATTCGTGAGGAGTTTTCTCAGCTGGGTGAGACAGTTGGATGTTGGTGTCAGACAGACAACAGGAACCAGCAGATAGCAGAGAGCTTTGGCCCGACCAGTGTCAGCAAGACAAACTTGAATTTCACCAACTCCTGAATTAGACAGACCCCTCCTATGTCTTCTACACTGGTGAGGTTTAGGAGTAACAGCAGGAATCACAAAAGTCTGGCACAGTTGTTGTCTGGAGCTGGTAAACAAGTCGTATCAAAAAGGTGATTATAGTGTGATATGAAGGTAAATTGAGAATTTCCTTGTATTGCATGAATAACAACAGTTTAAATTGAGCTGCGTAGCTCCAGGATGATTCAGGGTCTTGTTCTACACCTGCTGTGAGAACATGTTGCATTATCCTCTACTCTGAGCAGCTGTGTGTCACAGCCAGAGAGGTTATATTTACAGCGTCGTTGTTTGGTGAGACCAAGTTACACAAGGAAAACAGGATAATTGTTGCAGCTGAGGTCAGAGTGTTTGTGAACAGCAGAGAGGGTTTTATCTTCTGTCTGGCGCAGAGGGCAACACAGGCCATTACTCTATCATTAGGAACTTTTGAGCGTTATCATTTCATGCCCAGCACTGATGAGGTTATAGGTCTTAAAATGTGGTGAAGTCAGGTAAGTTGTTAGCATACAACTCCTGGCCTGCTGACTAAAAATGGACAACTTAATGTGTTCCCCATTTCATTTAAAGTGCCACACTTCCTCTCAGTTTTACATCTGTTTTTGGATGTTACGCACCGTCTGTTAGGTAATTAATATTTTCCTCAGCAAATATATACTTTTTCCCATCTGCATTCGGTCATTTTCATGACATGCCCAGTCAGATCTGCAGGCCACAGCAGGCCTTTAAAACGCCTGAGGATGTGCAGGACTGTCGATCGGTTTCAGATCTGGGCACGGCTTCATTCATGCCAAGACACAAACTTAACTGAAGGAATAAGTTAAACCTTTGCTTGGCTTTTATTGTGTTCAAAGATTAAACTAGCAAAAGGGAGTTGGGCGTACAAAGATTAACCTCAAACATGGCTTTTAGACAAGGACGTATCGTCCTTTAAAGTTTGATAATACAGTGCGGCCTCACTCTTTCCTGCATCAACACTCACAACCTCAACTCATCGGGGATTTATGGTAAATAGTCACATGATACCATGCGCACATTCTACTGGCTGACAGCAACCGGAAGTGCGCTACATTCCGTGAGTCTCGGAACGCAACACACTTCACAAAAGTGCTTTAAACAGTCAATAAGAGTGTTAGAAAAAGTAATACAGATAGAAGGTGATTTAATATCGCGGAAGTTGTTATTTGCGTGTGGTTCCTGGAATGCATTAACAGTGAGTAACGAGGGATCACTGTATACGAGGCTACTGAAGGTGTTACAGAGGACAATCCCAGTGATGATGACGTGGTTGTCTGACCTTTGAAGAGCTGGTACATTCCAGGAACTATGATGGCAAGGATGGCCAGCAGCTTACAGACGGTGAGGAAGGTTTGAAGTCTTGTTGTCCACGTCACGCTCATACTGTTGAGGTACATCACAGAAGCTACAGGATAAGAAAGAGACAGTCGTACCATGTAGTGGCTGTTGCACCATGCAAAGTGTATGTGAGTGTGTGTGTGTGTGTGTGTGTGTGTGTGTGTGTGTGTGTGTGTGTGTGTGTGTGTGTGTGTGTGTGTGTGTGTGTGTGTGTGTGTGTGTGTGTACATATTAGAAATCTGGAAAAAAAAACCTACTTAGCAGTGGTAAGTAAATAAATTAAGAACTAATTATGAGATGCACAACTTCAAAACCCCACAAAGTATATAACACACCTGCCATCCAATCTAAATCATCACAGAGGGGCAGACAGACAGATATGAGCAACGCCATATCGTCCCTTCAGTGAGGTCATAATAATAATGGCATCCTGAAGATAGTTTCTATTTTAAATAACGATATTCAGTGTATCCCTTGTTTCTTCCTCCTCCTTTCGTGCGTTCATCCGTCCGTCTTTTTGTTCATTCGTTTCCTGGAGCTTATCCTAGCTGAATTTGGGTTGGAAGTGAGGCAAACTCAGTCGCCCATGAACTCGTCACTTGAAATGACCCCTAGGGATTGTAAGTGTAAATGGACTTCCTGTTTACCTCTACAACTACACTAAAATGGTACATACTGAACTTTAAATAACTTTTCTGTCCTGACTGACCAGACAGATTTTTTAATGGTCCAAACCAGTTTTGACTGAAATAAAAAGACAGTTGCAAAGAGTCCAGCTCTTGATCAGGAACAATAATCACAAATACAATCACTCACACAGCAAAAAAACACCCTGCAAAAGCTGGGATCAAACCAGCGTATTACATTCTATCTCCTAATAGACAGCTGAATGTGATGTCAGCAATATGTAATGTGCTTTCTGACACCTATCTGAATTTAAAACAGTAACAACAAGGTAGAAACAATGCAGTCCCGTTAAGATTTGGGAGCATCAGCCCACATTTCTGTCAGTTGGTTTGTTCCATGAAACTAGGAATAAATATGGAACAGGAGTTGTACATAAGTTTGTGAATTTTGAAGAGTTTTTGTCTGCATACGCAGATTATTTTCATGTTGCGACATGAGTTTTTATTTTTTGGCTACTGTGGTGAATTCCCGTCTTTGTCAGAGGAACAAGTCAAACAGACCCATGTGTCATACCATCACCAATCATTGTGTAGGTGTACTTACTTACACCGATGGCGGTGGCCAGCTTGACGGCAATAGGTGGAATGACACAGGGCATGAACAGGGGCTCCAGGATGTACTGACCAAACGCCAGAGAAATGACCGCCATCGCTGCTGGCCTGAAACACGCAACAAAGATACACATACACAGTTCTACATTTCAAGTATTCACGTAGAACTATGCAGAACCAGAGTAATCTAAGACCTCCACTGCTATCCCATAATCCTCATGTGGTGAGTAGGGTTCTGCTGTCTACAGTGTTAACTTCAATAAAAATCAAATAAGGTTGACCAGTCCCACACAGGCTGATCTTATGCCTCATCATCTCTCTCTCCCGCTTCATTTCCCTCAGCAGCCACTGAGCCGTGGTAGCCTGGGAAATCTGTCTGTCTCTCCTCCCTTCTTGTTTTCATACTTTCATGCCTCTGTCTCTGCTCATTTCCCATGGTTTCCATTCAGCCACACTCGCCTGAGGCCAGCGTAAAATTGGGCAGCTAAAGATAGTCACCAGGCTGTTTATAATGCTTTACCTAGGCTGCACACACACACTTCTGCACAGCAGAGTCAGTCGCTCTTCTAAAGGTCTCATCTCACCGAACCTGCCTGATCAAACACACCTTCTGAAATTGGAAACATCTTACATCATTGATTGATTTGTTGTTGTTAAATAACCCCTTTTATATACGTATTCAGTATAAACACGTCTGCTAGTTTTGAGAAGAAACCCCCCCTCAAGGAGAATAACAATGAATTAATAATCAATTTTATTCATAGCATTAACAAATATACCTAATTAAAGACCTAAAGACAGCCCATTGGACATGTTAGAGTATATCCACATTACGTCACACTCCAGTTACTTAGTATTGAGCTGTGTGTCGCATGTGGCTGCCATTTCCCACTGGTGTCAAATCACTCATTTCACATAAAAGAGAAATAAAAGAATAAAAGAAAAAAATGGAAAAAATAAATGATTATATTTATCCAATATTGTGTATTATATAGTTATTTTCCGTTTAATGTCACTAATTTAACATTATTTTTACTCATAATCAAAGGTTTTTCACATGTACTGCTGAAATACTGATCAGAGACCTGCGGTGAGACACCAGCCAGCCGAGCCTCACCATGGATTGATCAGTGACTCGACTAGCTGTGCTGGCATGCTCTACAGTCGGACAATAACGCTATCTCTCTATATGTTGCTATTAAACTATTCTAACACGTTGAACTTTTTTTAATATACATTATAGCTAATGTATATAATGTGCAGTGTTTTTTGTCAATGATTGCATGTGTGTACATCTTCCTTGAGTTTAGCAGTCCTGAAAAAAGGCACAAAGTGAGGCACGCAGTTCTTGTGCCTCATGGTAGGGGGCGCTGGTGATCCCAGGGATTCGGCCGAGGATTCTTCTTCCTCGCCTGTAGAAGTGACTGCAACACTACAATCTTTAGTCAGCGAGTCAAGTGCAGCCATTCATTTATTTTCCACTCGCCTTGCCTTACTATAAAAAATGGAGGATTACATATCTCAACTCAAACATTTTTTGATGCTTTTGTTCAGGAGGAGCGGCGCATGGACTTCATTAATAAGTAAACGTAACATGAAACATGTGTAGGTAACAACATAAGTTTTTTTTAATCAAATGTGCTCATTTGTGTGTTACAGTTAGTATGAGTAAATAATTCTGCTATCAGACTAAAAATAACCCACTCACTGTTGAGCATTAAATGGGGACTAAGCTGCACTGTAGGTTAGTATGTTTGTAAGCATCTTCATCTGATTATAATGAAGTCAGTGCCTCATATGAACCTCACCACACGTCAATGTTTCATACATGCTTTGATTCTTCAGCAACAGTCCTTCCTATGACTGATTCAGTCCTTTGGTGGCTAATGTATCCAGATCGAGGGCCTGATTACAGTTAATACTCATCCTCTTAGAAGGACCAAAACAATTATGAATCCTTATCTAATCATTATGTCACATTTGATAACCCATGACAGAGATTCCATCAAAGAAGCTAGATATCTTGGGTCTGGAAGTTCTTCATTGATGTCATGATCTTTTTTGAAGGAGGGCTTTTTTAAAAAAGAATAATTTTCCCCTTGGCTTGGGAAAAAAAAAAGAAAACAAATTCACACGACCTCATATTTAAAAAAATCTCCAACCACACGCAACCTTATAAGTGCATTGATAAACGCGTTTAGAAGCATAACACATCCACAACAACTCTGACAAGGACAGGAGCGAGGATCGAGACATGTAGAAGTTGTCACACCGTTCCCCCTGAAGGAAGACTTCCATCTCAGAGCTCTCCCACCAGCTGACCCAAACCTGGTGACAGCGTTTGCTCAGGAAAATGAATAAATGAATGAATAAATGAATGAATGAATGAATGAATGAACAAATGAACGAATGAATGAATGATTGTTATTGTCATTGTCATTGTTTCATGAACCTTGAGATGACGACGATTCCATCAGATACATTTGTAGCAAAAGAAAGACAACAGTCACAAAAATAAAGACGGGGCGATTAATAAATTTTATAAACTGTATGACTCTATGGAAGAAAATAACAATTAGCAAAATGTTTAAGTATCATGTGTCACACACATCAAAACCTAAAACTCAGGTTGCAGCCATCCAAAAATAGTCAAAAAAACATTGTTTTTGTGATGTTTTATGTGCTGTCGTGAGGACAATAGGCCTAACCGTAGAAAAATATATTTGTTTTTGGACATACCCAGCTCCGTGTGGACATGGCCTAGAGCAGGCTGAACCAACAGTTAGCCTATTAGCCATTATGAGACGTTCAAACTCAGTTTTTAAAATATCTAAAAACTCATGTTCCCAAATCCATTGTTAAACAGTCCTTGTTCAAGTTTCAATCAGAATCAAATTTTGATTGACTGCTATTGGTACTATTCATCTCCATCAAAGTGACAGAACTATTAACTAAATCTGATCTAGAAAGTGTAGATTAAACCAGACACATTAAAACACACATATTTGACATGTGTTACTTTAAACTTGGAAGGCAAACACTGAATCTAAGCAAGGTATAATTTTAGGGTTGAATATCTTCACTTGAACTGAAGTGTTCTCTGAGGTGTTCTTTGACAACATAATTACCTCCCAGATAATATATTAGGTTGTGAATACAGCACGGTAGCCTGTGTCACCACTGAATTTGTGAGTGGGCGAATGCTGGTTTGTTATAAAGAACAATGGTTGTGTGTGACAATAGAAATGTGTTCCACAAACACACTCTACTGAACATTTCAAAGTAACAGGTCTATGGGCCTTTGCCCCACACATGTTTTATCAGTTTTCTCCTAAATGAGTGATACTAACAGGAAAAACA
Source organism: Antennarius striatus (assembly GCF_040054535.1). Classification (NCBI taxonomy): domain Eukaryota; kingdom Metazoa; phylum Chordata; class Actinopteri; order Lophiiformes; family Antennariidae; genus Antennarius; species Antennarius striatus. The sequence goes on along the minus strand of NC_090785.1, from coordinate 21,709,807 downwards.
TGTTCCTGCAACATGATAAAGATACAGATGTGTAATGATGTCTGGCAATACAAAAACACAAGTGTTAAATGGATGGTCAGTAAACTGACTTCAACAGGAAGCCATTACCTTATCGCAACAAGATCAGCCCATAGCCTTATGAAAGCTATCTGTGGTCCAAAGGCTTCCAGTATATATGTGTAGTGTCCACCAGACTTCTTAATACAAGTTCCCAGTTCAGCATAGGACAGGGCTCCTGCAGTGACAGAAGTGACATAGTAGGTCTGGCAGACACACAACAGTCTCTGGGCTGTTAAACTGTCTCAGACACATCTATAGCAATGTATAGTCCTGTGATATATAACCGTGAGAGTCTTCCAGGGTCTCAACCTTTATCTTTAGAGAGAAAGATTTAGGTGGAACATTTTAATGATGAGTTAAGGAAATGTGAAATAATGGGAGCAGAAAAGGGATTGAGGACATTGATTCAAGGATACTTTACTTGCAACATTAATTAGAGCACAGAAACCGGGAGCTCGTCGGATGCTGCAACACTATGTGCTGCAATACAAAGGTGTCCACATAAGTAATGCAGGACTGCATCCTGCAACAGTATTGCAACAGAGTGCTAGGCATTAAAATTTCTATTGTGTTTTAGAAAATGATTTCATTGTGATGAAAAACACTATTGCTGTCTTCAGTTTCAAGTTTTCCTTCTTGTTTAATTCCTGCAATTTTGAAATGAATAAAACCAGTATCACAGGGAGGATTTGATTCACAACAGACTGACTTGTAACAATCCGTGACTTGTATCAGGCCATGATAATAAATATAAAAATGAAAAGAAAAAAAAACATCATAAACATTTACAGCGTAGGACAAACACAAGGGTCAACTGACACATAGTGACTCTGCATCAGCCATGCCCATCTCTACTACCTGCAAAAAACAGCAAACATAAAAACAAACAACAAACCGGTGGGACAAACAAGGGGATCGTGTGAGAAGCACTGCATGAGCAGTAACTGGGGAATATTGACTAAAGATATTGCAGACCAGGTTTTGAGTTTTTGAGGACACTTCAGGCTTAACATGGTTACACCAGTTACCAGGGTAACTTATTCTACACACCTAACCTGTTCAGAAAAAGATTTGAGATACAGATCAAAGACTGTGGACTATTTCATTGGCTTTTCATGCATTGTTTTCACAGACAACAATCTCAAATTTATGTCAAATCGGCAATTGTCAAATAACTAAGCTTATTAATTGGTGTGTAGATAGTAGTAATAGTAGTAATAGTAATAGCAGTAGTAGTTGTAGTAGTTTTCTTCTCAATTAAGCATCCTCCGGCTCTAGAGTACGTAGATGCTGACAATGTCTGTTGATGTCGAGACTATCTTAAAGGAATGTACAGAGGAAAGTTAACATGCTGGCTATAATATGGTCAAAGGACATGATCTGGAACCATAGACTCCCACTAATATGTGAAAAACACCAAAGTCAAAGATATACAAGACTCTCTGCTCAGACTCCCCTCTGCCCACATGGCTCCTCCTGTTTCTGCCTAATCTTGTCAGAAAAAAAATAATATTCAGCTCCAAAATAGCCACTCAGAGTTCTTTTGCAGTCAAAGGAATAGGGTTTCAGAAACAAAGAAAACAATTGAAATGCCACTGAACCTAAAAAGCAGCAGTGATGATGAAGATGACTAGTACTGCTATTTCCCAGCTCAGCTTAGAATGCTGGCTCTGCCAGATGAAAACATGGAGTGTGGTCCATTTAATGATGACTCTAGGGAAGTGTGTGACAGTAAAGGGAACGGACAAAGACTTGTGATCCACAAAGAAGAGACTCTATGAAATTGGCTGGGCAAACCAAACCCAGAGGAATCCATCTTTCCAGATAGGCCTGCAATGGAGGACAACTGGTCCAAGTAGCATTGATGGTGATGGTGGTGATGAGGCTGCATTCTGATGATTCCTGGCATGCTTAGGTGGAAGTGAAGGGCACCACAAAAAGCCTTTACCTAAATGAGGTTCTATAACAACGTACCATCAGATCTCCATCCACCCTGGTATCAGGAATAAACGCAAAACAGCGAAGACCCAATTATGGGATGTTGTGCCATTCTACCACCACTGACCAGTTATCTTAATTGGATATAAAAGCCAGAACATAAAATGGCCAACCATAGAATAGACAACAGTTTTGTAGTGTGTTGGGTTCACACAGTATGTACAGTTCAGATTTCTGGCATTTAATTAATCCCTTACAGAAGTTCATTTCTTCATGAACGACTTGGTTTTTTTGTACGGGAAAACAGCCTCTGTGTAATATCCAGTATATTGATAACTTACAGCACCTGGCTAAAGAAAAAAAAAACCCAGGACCCCACAGTGCATCCGAGCTGTCTTAAAAGGTGCCTGACTAAAAATAAACATCACAATAAACGTAGCAAAACATAAGGAATTTGCAAGGATTCTAAAGTTTTTTGATAAAATTTGACTGACTGACTTATCTCAGTGTTTCCCAACTGCTGTGCTGTGGGAAACAGCTCACCTTTCACTTAATTAGTCTAAAAAATGTGTCGCAGTTTGGCGTGGCAGTGCTGGTGTGTGGCAGGGAGAGGCCAAGCTTGTGGGTGGAGCCACGGCTCCACACATGTTGGTCTTCCCCACACCTGAGACTGATCCACACACCCGTTACGGATCGTCACACCTGAACTTGTTTTGGGCTAATGACCCTGAGGCTTTTCAAGCCCAGCTCAATGAGAGCTAGGTGCTGGTGCATTTCTCAAGTTTGGTTTCTGTCAGTCTGTCCTGATTTTGTGATTTGTTGTGTCTGGATAATTTTTGAGTTTGTCGTGAAATCAAGGAGAAAAGATTAGCTTTTGGTGTTCTGCATTTGGGTCCATACCCCGACATACGTGACAGAATGCCATTGTTGAGTGTTGGTGCTGTAATCTGGATTCTAGTGACGGTAATGGTGACGGTAACCATTTTATTAGTCTGCGGAAACACACGGAGTAACGGGAAGCTTTTATGAGAAACGGCATAAAGGTGAATGAAAGACCCTCAAAGCTGGACTTGTACCTAAAACTTAATACTAGAATTCCTGCCTTTTCTGAAATTTCAGGAGCTAAGTCGCTGATAGCCAAAATTATTTTGGGTTTCTGTAAATAGGCTTGGGAATCTGGTTTAGACCAGCTCTATATGGAAAGAACCATGAGATGAACTCTGTTGGGATTTGGCGCTATACAAATAAAATCTAATTTTACTATGATTTTGATTAATATTGTACGGCAGTATTTTGGACCTCTTTTATCAGTAAATCTCAGCAACTAAGGAAGAAACTCATGCGTGTTGACTTATTCCTTCATGGCAAATTGACCAAGTGATCAGGTTTTCTTGAAGAGGCTCAGCATGGCCTTGTTGACGTAACAATAGCGACCGTTCAGTTGATTAAAGGTGTTGATACTGTGTCTTATAATCCATTGCAACTTCTATATGAAAAAAGTTTTAAAATGGGCTGTTCATTAAAGGTGCGTCTTATAATTTGATGTGCCTTATAGAAAAAGGCACATCAAATAAAGTAAAGGAGTATTCTTTTTTATAAAGGTAATGTTTGAAATGTGAAATTCAAAGTCGGCTCAAAATTTTGATGAGAATTAACAAGGGCATAAATATTTTGTAACCTATAGATGGAGCTTCAGGTACATCAGTCATTAGTACGCTGGCCTGGTTTATGTGGTCTTCCCGTATCCAGGGGTCTAAGTTTGCAGCTGAATATGTTCAGCCGACATTACTTTTAATATGTATAAAGTGATCTCTATAACAGTCACTTGTGTTCCTGCACATGTTTCTACTTATATTTGCTGATGCTGTGCTTATTTTGCATTCATTTATATTTTCTGAAGCACTGTGTGGTCTGACAGATTTTCTCTTATATCATTGTCTGAAGAAACCTGTATGAAGACCTGAGTCATTTACGGTAATATGAAACGACTTCTTCAAATGATAAACTGTAGAATCCAAAGCACTTCCAACATGGTTGATTGTGTAATATTTAGCATTGAGACCCATGTTTCTGTATAAACAGTAGTATAAACCAATATTGCTGTTCCCCATCTAGGGATCCAGATACTAACACAAGTTACTGTTACTGGTTTCAGAAAAAAAATAAGAGGAACAAATGCAGTGAACCTGAATATACCTGAAAATAAAACCAGATATGGTCATTACTTGTGAAAGATGCATCTACACTCAGCAAAAATCTAAACTTAACACTTTTGTTTTTGCTCCCATTTTTCATGAGATGGACTTGGATCTATAATTCATTCCAGATACAAAATATTACCATTTCTCTCAAACGTTGTTCACAAATCTGTCTAAATGTGTGATAGTGAGCACTTCTGCTTCGCTGAGATAATCCATCCCACCTCACAGGTGTGCCACATCAAGATGCTGATCTGACATCATGATTAGTGCACAGGTGTACCTTGTACTGCCCACAATAAAAGGCCACTCTGAAATGTGCAGTTTTGTCTCACAGCAAAATGCCACAAGCATTGAGGGAGCATGCAGTTGGCATGCTAACAGCAGGAATGTCAACCAGATCTGTTGCTCATGCATTGAATGTTCATTTCTCCACCATAAGCCATCTCCAAAGGCGTTTCAGAGAATATGGCAGTACATCCAACCAGCCTCTCAACCACAGACCATGTGTAACCACACCAGCCCAGGACCTCCACATCCAGCAGGTTCACCTCCAAGACCAGCCACTCAGACAGCTGCTGAAACAATTGATTTGCATAACCAAACAATTTCTGCACAAACTGTCAGAAACCGTCTCAGGGAAGCTCAACTGCATGCTGGTCGTCCTCATCGGGGTCTGAACCCGACTCCAGATCGTCGCCGTAACAGACTTGAGTGGGCAAATGCTCACATTCGATGGCGTCTGGCACGTTGGAGAGGTGTTCTCTTCACGGATGAATCTCAGTTTACATTGTTCAGGTCTAATGGCAGACAGCATGTGTGGCGTGTGGGTGAGCGCTTTGCTGATGTCAAAGTTGTGGATGGAGTGGCCCATGGTGGTGGTGGGGTTATGGTATGGGCAGGCATCTGTTATGGACAAAGAACACAGGTGCATTTTATTGATGGCATTTTGAATGCACAGAGATACCGTGCTGAGGTCCTGAGGCCCATTGTTGTGCCATACATCCATGAACATCACCTCATGTTTCAGCAAGATGATGCACGGCCCCACGTTGCAAGGATCTGTACACAGTTCTTGGAAGCTGAAAATGTCCCAGTTCTTGCATGGCCAGCATACTCACCTGACATATCACCCATTGAGCATGTTTGGGATGTGCAAAGAAGATGTGTTGCACTGCATGAGGCAAATGGTGGTCACACCAGATACTGACTGGTTCTGAGTCCCCAAACCCCCAATAAAGCGGAAAAAAACCCTGCACATTTCAGGGTGACCTTCTATTGTGGGCAGTATAAGGTACACCTGTGCACTAATCATGACATCAGATCAACATCTTGATGTGGCACACCTGTGAAGTGGGATGGATTATCTCAGCAAAGCAAGACAAAAAAGTTCCGTATTTTTTGGTCAAATTCAGATTTGTTCGATGTCTACAGTGTTCCCAAACCAAGGTTTGCTTGTTTGTATTACACACACACCAGCACTATGGAAAGTGATTATTTTCTTTTTCCTCATGTCCAAACATGTACTGTTACGGGAGGGTGGTTGAGGTTGGGACAATAATTGTTTTCTGTAACATTGAGGTATAATTTCCTAGTACAATTTCCTCCGGGATTAATACAGTATCTATAGCCAGTGATTATGCTTTGGTGACATCATTGGTTTTTATTTAGAAACAATTTCTCCACTGAGGCAGGTTCTATTTCCTGATTCTATCCTAAACTGACTCTCTCCACACTATACCTCGCTCCAGAATATAACGCTATCTAAATTCCTAACTGTCTCCACACTATCTAACCACAACTCTTCACCACATTCTGAATTTGGAGTGTGATCGCTTTATATCGGTGTTGGAGCGCGTGTCGTGAGCCGAATCAGTCACGTGGTATCGGCCGCGTAGCGGGGCGTTCCCGTGATGGGAACGTCGATATGGAATGACACGCCCGAAGCCTCGCTGCCGGCAAGGCAAGCCTCGATACGAGCTTCGCGGGAACGCCCCTCTCCTGTTCGGCACACGCTTCGGAGCTTCGATCCCCAGCGTCACATCACTATTAAATTGTATGTTTCACATAAAACAAGGAGATACAAAAGTAAAAATAAAATAACTTTGATTAATGCGTTCCAGGAATTACCCACAAAAAAATGAAATTCTGTGATATAGTGACTATTTTATTATTTATGGTAATTGACATATTTATGAACCCTTCCCATACTGATACTAAACCACTTTATATACTGTATGTATTACCTTTTCCCACATTCTTATGGACTGTTTAGAGCACTTTTGTATTAAAGAAAAGTGTTTCTTGATACACTGAAGGGCTCTGCCTTCCGGTTGATGTCAGCCAAAAGAATGCGCGTACGGTATCACGTGACTACCTACCTAAAAATCCACAATGTAGTGATGCCATGCATCTTGAAGCGTGAATAAGCAAAGAACTACTGTATACTGTATAAATATGTATATATAAATATACTGTATACAGTATACTGTATCCTTTACTTTTGTTTCTCCTTGTTATATATACTGTATATATATAATTTTATATATGTTATATATATATATATATATATATAGATAGATAGATAGATAGATATATGCACTATTTATGTCTGTGCTATACAGACATATGTATGTATAGTGTTATTTGTTACCATTTTATTTATATCTGCAAACAGAAAGTAAACTCCCGTTACAAAGTAAGTGTTGAAACCACAATCTGCAGCACCATTCCCAACCAACTCACCAAGGAGTGACAGCACACCACAGCCGATCCACATCACCAGGGACATTCCTATATTGCCCGAGTTCTTCAGGATCCCCTTTGGAGCGATGAATATTCCTCCTCCGATGGTGGTGCCTATGATGATGGAGACCCCTCTCAGGAGGGTCACCTTCTTCCCTAAAACTACTTTCTTTTCATGCTTCACTTTTCCACCATCATCTGCTTCATTCTCATTCCAAGCAACTTTTTGTCCATTTTCTGTATTTTGTCCAGTTCTTTGGGTAAACTCAGATGTTGTAGACATTTCTTTTTTTCAAAACACACACACACACACACAAACGCACAGAAAACACAGTGCCTCCGGTCTAGAACAGAACTACCCTGACTTTGTGACCAAGTACACTTGCCCATTTAGGAGTCAAACTAAAATCCAGGAAGGAAGATTCTCTCTCTCTCTCTCTCTCTCTCTCTCTCTCTCTCTCTCTCTCTCTCTCTCTCTCTCTCTCTCTCTCTCTCTCTCTCTCTCTCTCTCTCTCTCTCTCTCTCTCTCTCTCTCTCTCTCTCTCTCTCTCTCTCTCTCTCTCTCTCTCTCTCTCTCTCTCTCTCTCTCTCTCTCTCTCTCTCTCTCTCTCTCTAGAGGACAAACCCTCACCTCTTTGAATTTCTAACTTTGTCTCTGCTTGCCTCTTCTTTCTTTTTTGCAATTAAAGTTTTATATATATATATATATATATATATATATATATATATATATATATATATATATATATAAGTTTATTAAAACTACTCCGGTGTGCCAACCATGGGAGCAACCTCCCTACAGAAAATTGTATTTTACTCTGCGTGTGTGCGTATGTGCGTGAACCGTTTCCTCTGCAACTTATTGCTGCTTGCTCAGACCTCCATTGTTTAATAATTGGTCTATCGTCACTCTGTTTATTGTTTCAGTTTCAGTTTATGACACATGCAGGGTAGAATGGTATGGTGGAACCTTCTTAATTATAGCCCATATTAAACCAGATACAGTCCAGTGCTTAGCAATCTTGACCATTTCAAATGGCGAGTTATCACCAAGCCCTCCTTTATCTTTGGGTACGTAAAATTGCTTAATATAATAACTAAGGGGATCATACCTTTATTAATCCATCTAAAGTTATGTTGTGTTTGTATTTGTGGTTGATAGTGTTTGGAAAGCCATCTCTTCAAAGATGGCTATTCCGTGAACATCTGGAGGAGGCTAACTGTGACTACACACTGTGGGGGAGATGGCTTAGTCGAGGGAAATCCTTGCAAAGATTTTGAGTTCATTATGAGTCAATAAGTTTCTATATTTATTCATTCATTCACGTTTCTCGCCGACTACAGTTCTGGGTCAGACCGGGATAGGCTGCTTGCTGGTGGGAGAACTTTGTGATGGAGGTCGTCTTCCAGGAGGAACGGCGTGAATTTCCACACATCCTGAAGGAATATTAGTTTGATTGTCCAGGTCTTTACCAGGAAACAGTATTTAAACCCTTTGATCGTTATCTCACCCTTAGGTCCGTTCCCCAGGGATGTTGTTCTGTTTTGTCGCTCAGGTTTATTTTTTAATTTTTTTTTTTTTTTAATTTTATATACTGGTTTGATCCCCGAAGGGAAATTAAGAAGCACACTCTAGCTACTGATTACAAACGCATGCATACATATATGTGAGTACAGGCCCCTGTATCACACACACACACAAAGGGGCCTGTAGGCATGCAGGGGAGGTAGAGTGGCAGGCAGCTCCTTCTTGGTGCGCCTCAAATGAGCAATTTGTAAAGGGGACGGCACCTTGCTCAAGGGTGCCTCGGCAGTGCTCCGGAGATGAGCTGACACCTCCCACTGTTAGCTCACCTCCGGGTATTTTTGGGGGGGCGGGAGCGGGAATCGAACCGCCGATCTTAAATCATAGGACGACCCGCTCTACCGCCCGCTTTACCACTGAGCCACTGCCGCCCATTTACACAGGATACTGGAAGTAAACATTATTTAGACCTTTTAACCTTTAGGGTTAGTTAACCTTTAGGGTTAGAAGAACTTTAGGTGAACCCCTTCCATAGGATTAATCCTACACACACAGATATACTGTACTTTGTCCTTTGGTTGAACTGTAGATGAGGTCCTCTCCCAAGATACAATCAACACCTGCTAAATAAGCTCAGTTTCCTAGCCTTTGAAGACGTAGTTTATGGACCTTGAGGTTATTATGAATTCACCATCCGTTTCTAAGACTTCTCCCTTTGAATTTACTTGTAATTGCATCCCTGTAAAGGAGTCATATGACGTCATGCCTGTCTTGAATATTATATAAACCACTGTCTTGACATGAGAACTTGTCCTTCTAATAACACATGCACGGATGTTTGTTGTGTTGGAGAACGACCCAGAGCTCTGTTAATTAAAGTACCACGAACTTCAACCATTGTCTCAAGAGTCATCTGTCTGCCCTGATCATCAAACGAACGGAACCAGTAGGTAGGAATCCGCTTCAGTCCCCGTCCCGTTCTCTGAGTTGTTACGGAGTTGTTCTGCACTTATGCGGTTTCGTGTGGAAATGGCCTGATTCAGGTGGTGGTTCGGTTTGTGCCGCGAGCTTTGGCAGCGATAGAATGGGGGTGTTTTCTAAAGCAGGGGAAATATTGTCCAAAAAAAAAAAAGAAATCACCTAAGACCTGCCACAGTGGACAAAAATGTTCTTTTTACATAAAAACCAATGATATAACCCAAGCATAACCACTGGCTATACTTCAACGTTACAAAAGCACAATCATTGTCCGTACCCCAACCCCAACGGCCCTCCCCTGACTGTACATGTTTACTGTATTTTCATTTTCGTCATGTCCAAATTATCATTTTTCATATTGCCAGTGTGTGTGTGTGTGTATGCTGTATACATGTGCAAGCATTTGAAGTTAAACAAAAGTAATTCCCCATGGGAATTATTAATAGATTTATTTGATTTTTTACACACACACACACACACACACACACACACACACACACACACAAACAATGTATTGCATCACTAAAATATACATGTTTTGCATACTTCCTTATCTAGCTGACAGTTTTATTCACAGGCTTTCTCCAAAATGCCACACACTTCAAACTCATGCCAACTGATATTTCAGCATCCAGTAGATGTCGTAGTAGAGCAAATGAAGCCTCATGAAGCTTTGAACCACAGTGAACCGATTGGGATGAAAAGCTTCAATGCTTGATTGGGCTTCATCTGCCCATCACTAACTATACATGGACTTCCCGGTTAACATAATTTTACAGAGTCATAACTGTTCCAACAATGTTCATGTTTGTGAGCAGAGAGTCCAAACAGCAGGAACGACACACAAAACAATGATTTCTGAGTGAAACTAGCTGCTAGCACCAACAGTCTGTCCAGCTATGGTTTCCATTTGGAATGGGACAATCCATGTAGTACCACAATGCTCCTGGGGCATCTGACAAAAACGCACTTTCAGTAACTACATACTACTACTACTACTATTACTGTTCATATAGTCAGCTAACAGAACTATCACTTCTCTAACATTTCTTTTCCATTTGCTCTTTTGACAGGTGCCTTTTCCTTTAACGTTAACTCACAATGCCCACCCAGCGCAATCCATGATTGGCCAGCACAAAGTCGTTACATCACCACGTTGATTTTTGACTATGTTGGGTGTGCTTGGTTTATAATACCAATAAATTTGTTTTCATATGTTTGGTATAAAGTCTGATAATATTATTATTGACATTATTGTGGAATTTCCACTGGTTCCTGCTAGTATATACATAAACAAATATACATTTACATATTTGTTGTCGGTAAGTCTTTTTGACTTGGTCAAGATCTAGTGGGCTGAGCTACTGCCTCCAATGAAATTAGCAGAAATTCAAAAAAAAAAAAGATTCAAGAAAATGATTGGATTGGAGTTTTGGGAGACGGTGCGTGTGTGGGAATAAATGTGGTATTTACAACCGCTGGAGGGTCTTTCAACCAGTGGAGAAGATGGTAAAACATCTGAGAGATGTAAAATGGAAATCTGTTGTTGGGATGAGATTGTATTGCTATAAAGACCAATTAAATTAAAATTTGAAAGAGTTACAATCTGAAAGTTTTACTGCACCCACCGTTATATATTAAAGAGATCGGACTCATCACTGTGAGTCTGTAATTCTTCAGAGAATTAGCAACTGTCATTGTACCAGGAAGAATTTTCCTAAGACAAGACCAAACTAGTCAACCAAATATACATAAATAAATAAATACAGAAAGATAAAACAGACACACCCAAAAAACATTCTTCTAAAACTCTTCTTAATCAAAATTATTTTGTTTTTTGTTTGTTTGTTTTTGGTTTTTGTTGTTGTTGTTTCTTTTTTTTTTCCCGGTCTTCTTGTTTCCAGTGACTTTTACTGACAGCTCAGACCACAATGGCTCCATTGTCTGTAATAACAAGTCCCCAATGCCCTTGTCACTGGAGGACTTGTGAGGAGTTCAGATATACTAGTGTCCACTGACTGGTGTACAACTATATGACTTTTCTCTCAATTGAGACTCTTCATCTTTATTTTTGATCAATGATATTTCCTGACAGTCGAAGATGCTTCGATTGTTCTTGACATTCATACATCAGTGGTTGTGTATGAGTTTTTGTACAACATCAACAACTACCGGGGATGCATGTACTCATGTACATGTTGAGGTCTGTTAGCGAAGTTACTCCTGATGCCACAAGTGTTGCACAAGTTTTCATGTCTTGACATATTAAGACGTGAAAAACACACTGTTGGCATAGTCCATAGTCCATGGCATTGTCTTTCAGGGCTGTTTTGACTTGTTTGTGTGGCTTAGGAATTTATCCAATCATGAAGACGTTCCTGTCATGGCTTCCCCGCTCTGCAGTGCTCGAGCATGGCAGGAGGCGGGTCTGGGCTTGTGGACCTATTTAGCCTATTTAGCCACCATCCCGTTTTGTTCAGCGCCGGAAGATTTTCCAAGTCATGCATTCTGTGTCTCGCCACGTTGCTGACCCTGTCTCCTGCCACTAGTGATGTCTGAATGGCGTCCCATGGGGCATCAGACCGTTTGCGACAATTGTGCCGCAAACTGTTTCATTACTTGGCGCCCCATTCATTGATAATGTGAACGCCCTCTTTGGCAGGATGTCTGTACTGCAACCACACAGCGGTCAATGAGCCCAGAAAACAGCGCTGTGACGTTTCCTGGATTGCATTTATTTTATGAATAAAACCGAATATAATCTAATTCAATATGTTAATCCTTGCTTGTTATACTGTAGCCATATATTATAGGAAATTGTTTTATGATCATTGGTCCTTTCAGGGTTCAATAAAGCAATAAGATATAGATTACATGTTCGTGCATGTATATTTAATATAAATATATACATATATGTTCGTGTGCTTGACTTACATAGGATAATTAGTGTCACTGGAAAACAACAAGGTCTGTTGTGAGATAAAAGTCTGAATTCTGAGACGTCACCACAGCAGCACCATCGGCTTCGTCCTCACGTCTGGATCGGTAACGTCTCATTGATGACGTGTTGTTACTGTACGTCAGGTGCTGGAACAAAGCAAATACTTCACCTGCAAATTAAAATTAACATGTATGTGGTTTATTACTTTCTCCTCTGTGAGCAACAGAGCCTGAAAATAAGTTTCTTAGAAATTAAAATCTACTTTGTTCGGTGGCACCAGTTCAAAATGTTCCCAGACTTGGGATCATTTTCTGGTTTGATCCTTTGTAATTACGACGCAACCTGTCCTGTCCATTCTAACACATCTGGGACTCGTCGGTGTTTCGGATCACCCATTGATCCGGAACCCCTTAACTGTTTCACTTGGTGAATGGGGCGCTTAGTGTTTCAGAGCACTTGTGTGCCAATTGTAATCACTCACGTGGTTTCTCCATGTTTGAAGCAGGCTCCAGAGCAGTGCTTCGCATTTGAACTCCAACCGAGTCCGGGGCGTGTATCGGAGCGCCGGAACAAAGCGGACATCACTAGCTAGAGTTATTCCTCAGAAGATGATTTTCTGTTGTTACTTTGTGATTAATAAACTGTTCGCTCTTGTACTCTGCTTCTGGGGTCCTGGCCTCGTGGCACATAACATTTCCAATAGTCAATAACAATCATTTTAATGAAGTTCTCGTTGCTGTCAATGGTTCTGTAAGAGTAATCTGAAAGAAATGTACAAAATTTTGTACTTCACTCTAAAAACAAAACTAGTTGTCAATAGTGTCTGATATTTTCAATATAAACACATGAACCTTAACATTTGTCAGTGAAATGATGGAGTGATGAGCATGGCTTCATCCCAGATTCAGGTAGTGCAGTTGCATATCATTATTTAATAAAATAATGGTTCATAAAATTTCCCATGACTTAAAACACATTCACTGTCACTTGCCCCTGGATTTTCCTGTATTGTCCTGATAATATCTGATGTCGGGGACGTCGAGGCTTGTTGGTGCTGAAAGAGGTGTCTAGTGTTTCTAATGTGGCATCGCTATTTTGCAGACAAACTGTGTTCATGGGTGAAAAATACCACCACACTTTCCTTTTCCTCTCATAGCCATAGTGCTACCATGATGCTGCCAAGCTCCCTTCAAGAGGAGTGAGGATTGAGGCAGTGCTGGCTGAGGCTGTACTGTACAGGGGGTCTTCAGCTCTGACATTTGATAGACTGCCATAATCATGTCAGAAGGAAGACCTATAATATGCTGGGGTGTTTTCACAAATAAAGTCAATATCTAAAACTCTCAGAAACAAAAACTAATACCACATATTGTAATAATACTGGTGTTGTGATATCTAAAAAAATATAAATATATCAGCTCTGAAATACCAACCGACAGTTACTGTCATATCAATACCAGTATCAACATACCCACGTCTAGAGTCCACAGAAAGGAGCGAAAGCAATCAGCACAACATAAAATACCTGTTGTAATTGACTCTGTCTCTCTCCTTGACCTGCGCCCACTCTCACTCTCGTACCACTGAATCCCACAAACCTCAATGTCACTGATAATATTAAGTTGTTCTCACATTGCCTTGTTTAATGTTCATTGCACAAATAGAACATTACACTAGAGATTCCTGTGTTGAAGCTCCATTATGCTCAGTATGAAGAGCTGATACCCATGATCATGGATCCTTCCATCCATGATGTACATTAATTTCATTTCTATGAAGCTCATGGATATGATCATAATGTATCAGTGTTGAATACAGTCTAGCTATGAATGAAGCAAAAGAAGCCCTATGGTCCTACTGTATCCTACTTTTGGTTTCAGCAGTTATACATGATTATTAGAGTAATGCATCTAATGTTTGTTAAAAGAAAGATTATTCATCCATTCATTCATTAAATAGACCTGCTTCTCTCACTATCAGGGGTTACGGGGTGCTGGAGTCTATTCCAGCCAAGTGGCGGCTTGAGGCAGGGTGCACTCCAATTCACCTGAAGTGCATGTATTTGGTGGGTGGGAGGAAGCTGGAGGGGAGATCATGCAAACTCCGCACAGAGTTGGGCTCAAGCCGGGAACCACTTTGTTGTGCGGCAATAGCACTACCCACTGTGCCGCCATGCCACACACAAGGAAGATTATTTACATTTTTTTTGCGCATTTATTACACAAACATGCATTGGAGCACATTTTAACTCAGTGCACTACCTTACACAGGTGGAATATGCTCGTGGTTTCTGGTTTACTAAACCAGTGAGCCAGAAAAGAGTGAATTCTCTCAAAACCAGAACTGTGGCTCCAGATATAAGTGAAAACAAGTAAACATGAATAAGTATATGAATTAGTAAAATGAAAGAAATAACGTAATGTGCAGTTCCATTGTTTTTTTCTGCTGTTATTATACTTTCTCAATGCTGTTATTTACATTTTGTTGTGAATCTAGGGTATGGATGTCTGCTCCATGTGTGGAGGCAGTCGTCACATTGCTGAGGCTGTGGGAATCATTCTTGCTTAAATGAGACAGCCCAGGGTTTGTAGACTTAAGAGCATGTGAAGTGTTGCACACTCTGGTTTTATGTGCATTTCACTCTTATTTGGATAAAAGTCTCAAACCTTCAATTCAGTTAACTAATAGTAATAAATAAAAACATAATTCAATAATATCAATAATAAAAATAGTAAATTCAGTTATCATGATTTTGATCTTGCCTTGAGTGTTACATCATCAGCGGGTGCCATGGTCTCTGACTTGTTTTTGCACCACATCCCATAAATATTATAGCTACACCTGCCAAACTGTTTTTCAGCAGACACAACAGTCACCCTATCATTATTTTTGTTGTTTTTGTTTTGCGTAAGAAGAGCTTCTTGTTCACCTCCTTAGAGACTCCTAATGACTGAGCTGGTTGTGACTGATCCTGGTAACAATATGTTCTTTTACTGTAATAATAGGTCAAACAGGCAATTTTGAGACATGTAAATACATGATCCACCCTGCCTACCGCCAGGTGTAGGTGGCAGAGCTGTGGCTCAGATGAAAAGAGTTCCAGAGATTGCCAGACTAAGTTTGAGATGAAGTTAAGGCGGGAAATCACATCCATTCATCCACTGTATGGTCTCTTTGCATTTTCATCCCACCATTCCTCCCACTGCAGTGCCACAAATCCGTTAATGATCAATGCTAAATTGCTTATGAATATGCTGACATTGTAGGAGGTTCCATCTCTGTTCACCTGATCCCTGATTGTGTCTCCTGGGTCCAGTCACTCCCCATTAGTCCTGCTCGCGTCCCCCTTTGTGTCTGGTCTCCAGTTTGTTGTATCTTCGCTCACATACCAGCGGTTTGCTCTCAGTCATTGTCTTCTGGTGTATCACCCTTTTGACCTTTGCCCTTAACCTCATGTTTTGGACACATCTGCCTGGTTTTGATTGCCTTCCATGTGTACAAACTTTTGTCTGGTAATACACCTGCTTTTTGGATTTCAACCGGTCTTTGCGGTACATTGAGTCCTGTTTTCCCCGTGCCACGCTCATGACACTATAGTTCTTTAAACATATATAATCTAAAGTCCAAAGAACCTAATATAGAGTTAAATTTCAAGTGTTGACTGTATGGTTTCCAGTTGCTATGACACAAAACTTTCCTCATCTCTAAAGTTTAAATTTCCGAATGTATTGGGGAAAAAAACATAAAAACATAACCCTAACGCAGACTTGTCCCAAGCTACAGAACATGATTTTATCTTATAAAATATGAAATCATATCTAAGAAAAGATTGATAATACACTAGACAGATTGAAATGGAGAGACTCTGGATATATAACCGCAGTGTGGCTGCACATTTTATAACTCAAGTAAGACACTGTAATGAGTTATGTGAAGTTGTGTAGGACGACAAGTCTGACCTGAGTAAACAGCTGTTTGTGTAGAAAACATATCTTAAAGATAAAAAGTGTACCGTCTGATACCATGAAAACCAAATTCCTGCATAATCTGCAACTGTTATCTTAATTGCAGCCTATGCTGTACTCCTTCATGGAGATTTGGACATTCTGTGAATGCCATAATTTTATTATCACTAATTACATTAAATTCCAAACTATTGAGTGCACCTGAATGCAAGTCACACCAACTAAATAAAAAACAAAATAAACGTCTCCAAAGATTTTCCAGCAATTCATTGATGCCAAGCTTACTTGCAGCAGCTCTGTGTCCTCCTTCTACAGATAGATTGCTTCTTAAAAGCTGCATTATAGGACTTTATTATGACATTTTGTTTTTTCACTGCATTCTCTCTTCCACCTGTCAATCACACACTTGTGATTCTGCTAGAGTGCCTCTTTGGAGGCTGTTAGTCAAAATCTGGAGATAAGCGGAATCATTGTTTGACCCGCACGGTGTCAAATCGTGTGGAAAAAGTAGAATCAGAATTAGAAAAAGTTTTATTGCCAAATACAGTAAAGTTTACCATACGAGGAACTTGACGCGGTGACGGTGCATTAAAAGGTGGAAGAGAAGCAATAAGGAATAATAATCAATAAGGATTTTTTTTTTAAAGTATTTACAATTAACATTACGGTGACATGAGATGTTTACAGGCGAAGAAGAGGTGTCCAAAGAGTAAATTATCTTTGCAGGGTGGTCAGGGGCAGATGGTTACCTGGGGGGGGGGGGGGGGGCATTGTTCATGAGGCTGACTGCAGTGGGAAAGAAGCTATTTTTGTGGCGTGAGGTCCTGGTCCGGATGGACCGTAGCCTCTTGCCAGAGGGGAGGATCTGCAACAGGTTGTGGCCAGGATGAGAGCGGTGAGCAGCAATCCTGGCTGCACGTCTGCGGGTCCTTGTGTCGAACAGTTCCTGGAGGTGTGGGAGGCTGCAGCCGATCACCTTGTCTGTGGAGTGGACGACACGCTGCAGCTTGGCATTGTCCCTGGCCGTGGCTGCAGCAAACCAAACTATGGAGGATGTGAGGATTGATTGAATGGTGGAAGTGTAGAAGTTCACCAGCATCTTCGCAGGGAGGTGAAACTTCTTCAGCTGCCGCAAGAAACACATCCTCTGCTGAGCCTTCTGGTGAGGGAGCTGATGTTCTGCTCCCATTTGAGCTCCCGGGTGATGGTGGTGTCCAGCAAGCGGAAGGACTCCACAGGGGTCATTGGAGTGTCACAGGTGGTGATGGGGTGAGGGCAGGAGGGTCTTTCCTGAAGTCCACTATCATCCTTGTCTTCTTGGGGACTGGGACAATGGCTGAAGTCTTGAAGTCACGCTGGTACGTGACATGTCTCCAGTGAGGTGTTGAAGATGTGGGTGAACACCGGAGCCAGCTGGTTGGTGCAATGCTTCAAGGTGGAGGGAGAGACGGAGTGTGGGCCTGCAGCCTTGCGGTGGTTGAGTCGTTGAAAGAGACTCCTCACCTCTGTTTTTTTTGATAAGGAGAGGTGTGGGGAGGGGGGTGGTGCTGAGGTGCGGGGTTGTGAAGGACCAGATGAGACAGCGGGGGAGGGGATGGGGCTGCTGGCCGGTGGCTGGTCGTTGATAGTGATGGGGGCATCAGGTCTGTCCCATTGTCTTTCAAAATGACAGTAATAATCGTTAAGGCTGTTGGCCAGACGTAGGTCGTTGACAGAGTGGGGGGCTTTAGGCTTGTAATTGGTGATAGCCTTGAGCCCTCTCCAGACAGAGGCAGAGTCGTAGCCTTTATATGCTGGAATTTACAGTAATCACTTAGTTGGATAAGTTGTAATTGGAAAAAAGCTAACTGAGACATTGACATTACTCTTTATATCATATCCACTGACCTCAAATTTCCCATCAATGTTCTTTTTGGTATGCTAGACTTAAAAAGTATTAGGGCACAGTAAGCACGGCAGAGAGTCATCAGTGGCAACATCTGTGTTCAGCACAGCACTGGTAACACCTGTCTTCCTAGCGTAGCCTAGCCTATCCAATTACCCAGGAGGGTCATTGGGGCACCACAGACGACTCGCAGTTGTCGTCGTATGGTGTGTCTTGGGCAACTGAACCTGGCGGTGCCCATCCCTCTCCAGGTTGGATGCAGTTTAACGTCATACCCAGTACCTAACTTCCAGTGCTCTTTAAACATCCTGCTTGAACTCAGTCTCCAGCTCCATCCTGGCACATTTCTCAGGTTTTGTGTGTATGGCTTGATCTGGTTTGATTTGCTGCACCACACAACATAACAGACATTCAGTATTCCGCTCATGCACTCACATATATTACTGAATCCATGCACCATGATTAGAATATCTATTTTGTGACCTCTCTTAATTAAATAAGCTGATCAATGGACTTTGTTGTGTGTATGTCTCTCTTTCGGCATGGCCAGTCAGAGGTAACGCCAGAGCTGTCAACGTCCAATCTGGCAAGAGTAGACATGGGCACATCTACATTAACGACACCTGAAAAGGTCAGTCAGAGGTCACTAAAATGAATACTGAGTGTGTAATTATGCCAAAAGCATGCTGGACTCTATAGATTCTCTAGGCCACTTCCAAACCTGTCTAGTGATACCATGTTTAGCTGCGTGTCTTCACTTAAATCGCTAGATGTTGAGGTGAGATCCAGCAAGTAGACTGGACATTGCAGATAATTGGCAGGTCTTCTGTGACAGAAGATCTGGTCTGACTAGAAGATGGACTTTAATTCTATTCTTAATGGTGAAGCTTTTATCTTAAGCAATTAAGTAAAATTTATTATAGCTTGCAAACCCTGTCAGTCCAAGTTTAGACCAGGATCATTGCACTCCTACATTCATCTCTGTGCTTCCATTACAACACATATGTCAAAGTATAGGGCCGCGGGTGAGATCTGGCCAGTGACAAATTATTCATGACCTGCGAGACGATTTTTAATTACTATTAGAACCAGCCAGCGGCCACATCGGCCTGCTGGTATTTTGCACGCACCAAAACTACATTCCCCACAATTCAACGGTAGCGGAGGTCATGCAGCTCAACAAGCGGACTTTGGTTTCATTGTTTATCCGCAGTCAGAGCGGAGGTTGGATTTAGCTACTCCCCTCCTCAAAAATGGCTAAAAGGAAGGTGGATGCTGAGAGCAGGGGGCTTCAAGCCAGGTGGGAGTCAGGGTTCATGTTCAGAGAGGTCAAAGGTAAACCTGCGTGTCTTCTACTAAGTTTGCACGTTTCATCCCCGACACAATGCCACAGCTGGACATCCAAGCTGCTATGTTTAGCAGCACATACTGTACCTGCATGAACAACTTCTCTCTCCAATGAAGCTGAATAAAACATCACACAGGACCCGTCTGACTGATCAACACCGTCACTGTATCCTGAGGATTTCCTCAGCTCAGAGATTGATCCACAACATTTATGAACTTGTATGATGAGACAACATCAAATATCAGGCTCAGCCTCAGACTAGAGAGCATCACACAGCTTTAACGCAATTCCAGTTCCAAATTCAGTTACATTTTTACATTTGTTTCAACAAGACGTGTTTTGTCTGTGTGCCATAGATTTTGTTATTTTATTTATTCATATTTATTTCAGTTGAATGGACTCAGGGAAAATTGCAAATTGGAGCCATGAGAAAGGATACAACTGATATGATTTTTTTAAATAATTATTATTATTTGAAAGCAGTGATTGGTAGGATCGTAGAGCAGCACAATATTTTTTATTTATTTTTTTGCACAATAATACATTAGTGTGTATGCATTATTGCATGCACAATAATAATGTATTTTGAGTTTCTAATGCATGCAGTTTCATTTATGCATTTATCTTGATATCAAGGAACATATTTTGATTTTGAAGGACATTTACTTTTTTTGCCTGTTGAAAAGGTTTCCCCTTGAAGTTACTGATAGAGCTATAAGAAAATATTGCTTTACTGTATTTAATCATCAAATACTGTATTATACACTGTGTTACCTCTTGGGTCAATAGGCTATGTTCATTTCAATATGTATTAATAAACATGAACACGTCCAGCCCTTGGTTTGTTTTTTTGGCCCTCCGTGTATTTGACTTTGACACCCCCGCATTACACCCTTTCCTGACAGTAACAGAGACACTGTCTATTCCCCAACTCCTTAATTTGACGAAATGTAATCCTAAAGGACAGACATCACATAGGAACCCAGTAAAATCAACACATTTCGATCTATTAATGATGAATAATAAGACCGTTAAATTTGACTCAAATACATTTGATGTTTGATTTTGTTGAATCTTGATTTTATTTACCTTAAAGCTAGTCTTTTACTGATGTTATGTGCACTGCATGCGTGATGTAGCTGTTTAAACTGCACCTGGTGATAAGCAACTGAAACGGTTGAGGAAACAAAGTGACATTAATGGGATTTTCAGTCTTTTGTTCCTTTGTGTACGATGAAATATCTCCACAGATACGCTTCCCCTTCCAGCTAAATACTCTTGTCAGGACAAGCGTTTAAAACCAAAGAGAGAAACAAAAGACGGGGGGAAAAGAGAGGCAGGCAGACAAAAAGACTTGGATCCATTTGGAGTCTAACACACTATCATTCTTCAGGAGGAGGAGGCTAACCAAGGACACCTTGTCTCTCACAGTCTCTCATGTCTTGTCAGCAGCCTAATTCCATGCTAAGCGTGGAACACAAAAATACTTCATCCTCTCCATCTGTAGCTCATGAAGCTGTGAAGACTTCTCTGTATCGGGGTCCCAGCCGGTTGGACTTTACAGAGCTCATGTGGAAAAAGTTGAATCGCCTCCAAGAGTATTTAAATCAAAACGGATAACAGTGATTGTGAATGAAGGTAACTAAATCTGAGTGTTTATAACTGAATTTAATAGCGTTTCAT
The DNA here is from genome assembly GCF_040054535.1 of Antennarius striatus. Lineage (NCBI taxonomy): Eukaryota > Metazoa > Chordata > Actinopteri > Lophiiformes > Antennariidae > Antennarius > Antennarius striatus. Next base: position 21,688,541 of record NC_090785.1, on the reverse strand, counting down.
TTATATATTATCTTAAAAGATGGAGATATGTGTTATGGGTCCCCTTCACGTTTCGACCACACCAGTTCATCATCCTGCGTCACACAGGTGGCATTTCCGTCCAATGGAGTTTTGAGCAGTGAACAACAAGCGTTGCCTCCATGCTGAATGTTTGGGAGGATAAACATTCAGCGGCGTTCACTAATTATAGATGTGCAGTAGTGTCTCCACATACGTGGGGCAGCACTGGAGGGAAAGAGTGTGGTGCAGTTGTGTACAGATCAAATGCAGACCAATTGTTTCTGTCACTGAATTGGCTCCTGCATGGTTTTGCTCTTCACCCACACATCTGTGGTCCGAAAACAATGTTTGAATGCAGCCGAGGTTATGGGTAATCTCTACGCACCGCCCACACTTTGTAACAGCTGCCTGTCTGAACACAAACCATTAATTGATGTTGGTACCTGTGTGATCTAGCTGGCTAACAATTTAGGTGTGCGATTAGGGTCTGGTGATACTGATATCACCAAACATCCACTGAGTTGTCACTTGTTGAATTGTGAAAACAATTAGATTTTAGAAACACATGCAGAGTTAGCCTGGGATGGATGTTTCCAGTTGGGTCTGTAGTGTAGTTAACTGATGAACCACAGAGCTGTATATTATTTTCCCTTAGCGTCTACATCTCTGTGCACTCTCAGCACGCTCACTCTCTATTTCTATTTCCTGGGAGCCCATTTTAAAAAGAGAAAATTTGATTGAAATCCACTATTATGCAATGGAGGAATTATGTTTCAATACTTGAGGACCGATGGTTAAATTCGAAACTAGAAATGATGACTTTGCTCCCACCATTATAATTTAAGTTTTATATGTATTTATTAATTTGATTCAGATGGAAGTTACTGTAAATTCCAGATTTATGTATATGTTTTTATCCGGACTAACTTTTCAGAATGTTGATGTTCAGCGGTCTGAATTTCTTTGATTATTTATGATTGTGACTTGTGTGGGTTTTTAATTTAAGTCACAGACTGTTCTGTCCATTTTTTTTTTTCAAAAAGGTAATTGTCTTGGGAACTCCAGATAATTGGTTAATCTCACGTAACTCATCCGTAGCTGTCATCCCACTAGGAAAGTGGAAACACTGAGGTATCAACGCTAAATTTAACTGAGAAAAAAGTTCACACTTAAAGCATGAACTTAAATTATGTGTCTGCAGAAACATAATTTAGCTAGAACACGGTAGCTGCTGTTGGCTAGAACAAAGGAGCTACTCATGGGAGAGAAACAGACATGTCACATAGAGAATGTGAGGTTCAGCCAGAGGTCCAGTGTGTTTGAAAAGCTCAGCTCCTGCTATGCAGCAAGTGTTTGGATGGAATCTGGTGAAAAAGCAGCAGCAATGAAAACAGTGTCAAAAGCACTCAGACATCACTGCAAGACATGAAGGCACACGAAGTTATCACTCCCACGTTCTCTGTGGTCCTACAGCAGCAATGATACATCAAGATGCAGTGCATGCATAAATCAGTCAACCTTTGCACAGTCTTGATCGGCTCATTGAAAAAAGTTTCAGGGTGTCAGAATTCAACCTCACCACGTAAAGAGAACCACAAAAAGGACAAATCCTGGATCTGAATAAAGTCGGCTCTGTCCTCTCCACATTCAATGAACATCCTGATTTACTTCCTAACAGGTCTTATATTTAAACATCCACATGCAGGACATTGTAGACTTTACCTTCTTACTCTCATACACATTTGATGCACACCAATTAAAATGGAAATTCTATGTAAGACGACCGCCTGTCCAAGATGACTACGTTTCATAGGACTGGGTTTTACTTCAATAACTGGATGAAACATGTCACACACCCAAACATGGCCAAAAGCCAGGGACTCAGGTGGTTGGTTTGATGTGCAGTGACAGGAGAGACAGTGGGGGCGGTCACAGAAGTTTAATTGTAACACGCTTTTGCATTGTACCGATTCCTGTCTCTCCAATATGTTGTAGTTGTGTGTTGGACCTGGGGAGACGGTCTGCCTGAAGTTGTCAGTGTACCAAATCCTATCAGAGATCCAATCCTGGCTGGAGTGAAGAGCTGGAGAGATGCTGTCTGTTTTTACTGTTTCTGACACAGACTGTCATCTCCATCTATGTCTTCAGTGAGGGAAACCCAGCCATGAGGAGTGGCAAAATCCACTTCTACGACTAAATGTAATGAGGATAATGCATTATGAGCCCCTGATCGAACAAATGTTTTTTTTTCATTGTGAAAAGAGGCAAACTGTCTAGTTATAAATGTATATTTATTATCAGAGAATATTTTAGATGTTGCAGATAATTAGTTCTCGAGCTGCTCTTGTATGGAGTTAATTATTTTGATTTTCTTTCCTCTGAGAAAGCATTTAAAAATGAAAACCCGGCATCATTACCTCAGGAGAGGCTGTTGTCTGATTTAAACAGCTTATTCTTAGAGCCAGACACACAGATTGTCGCCTGCCAAGGTGTTTGTGTGTGACTGTAGTCCACAGGTCGGCCTCTCTTATCACAGGAAGCAGCAGGAACACACACCATAAACACTGGTATATATATCATCCAAGTGACTCTAACACAGTGAATCAGACAAACCTGATCATCTGTATGTTTGTTTGTGTGGACATAGAGGTGTGTCTGTCAGTCTGTTCGGAGAAAGCTCTCTCATCCACCAGTATTTTTTCTACTAAAATAGTTTTCTGACCCTTTCTTTTTTTTTTCTTCAAACTTGCAGCTGGATATTACCTTCATGGATTTGTTTGTATGGTCATTGTACAACAGTGTCTCTGTGGCAGAGTGTGTATTAAACTCAGTGTTAGTGTGAGTATGCTAGAGGTAAGGCAGGGGTCAGCTGAGAATGATGCAGTCTGTAGGCTTCACCATCCCGGCTCCATTCTTCTGTGATTACTGGTACAGCATTATCTTGACACTGATCTGAGCAGGGTCAGTATTAGAGAACCCATCACTGCACTCATCTGAACAACATGCCTACAGAGCTGAAATGAGCTGATCAGTAAATAGGCTGTAACTGTCTCTGTAACACGCAAAGAAGTCCAAAGAAGAAGAAAAAGAGAACAGTTTCAGCAGTTGAATGTGAAGTTAAAACACATTATAAAATATGAATGCAGCATTTGTTCCTGATCTTTTTTTTAATCATAACACATTTAAAAACATTATGGGGGGATAGTCATCAATATGTTTGTTTATTTGTGTGTTTATTTGAGCCATATCTCTTCATGACATTTTTTGCTGTCACTGTTTAAAATCCCTGTCGAACACCCATTTGCCAAGATAATCCATACTGCTGACAGATGTGGCATATCAGGAGACAAATACAGCACAGGAGGGCTTTAGACCAGTCAGAACACAGATTACCACTTCACTCATCACATTTGCACAGGAGGCACAAGTTCTGAGGAAATGGGAAAAGCAATCTTCAGCAGCATAAATGGTTATCAACCTGTTGTCTTTTTACGTGGCCAGCTTTTAGGTCTGTTTTTGGTCTCCAACACCCTTTGAGAAAAAAATATCTTGAACTGATAAATGCTTCCCTTTGTTCACCAGCCTGTCCCTGATTGTTTCGGAGCATGTAGCTTGGAGAGGATTTTAGAAAATGTTCAGGACAAAAAAAAAAGAGACTTACACTTTCTCTAACTAGGGCTGACCCCTTCCAATTATTGTTTGAAATGGACACAACTGAGCCAAATCTGGTGATCTTGAAGGATTTAGTGATATAAAGTGTTACAATCTGGAATAAGTATGACCTGTTGTAGCATGAGATAGAGGCAGAAAAAGCATTATATACATGGTTTTAGTTGTTAGTCTTTTCTAGACCAAAACCACCATGCAAAAATCAAAAACATGGCAACAACTCCAGTTTGTGGTGGCAGGACGCTGGATGAAGAGTGGAGGACTTGTGACTTAGCATAAAAACTGTAGTAAACACCAGGCAGCGTACACAAAACCTGAAACAAAGAAGCACAGCCGATTATGTGACTCCTATGGAAGCCAGAACCAATGGCTGCAGAAAATGCAATCTCCAAAAACGCAGTTTTCAAAAACAGTTCTGGCAGATAAAACATGGGATGCACCACAGAACAACGACAGAATCATCTGGCAGAGTAGTGGAGGCTGAACCAGTCACTTATTGTGAGGTTGATGAGATTATTAAGAAGTGGGCAAAGACTTTAAGACACCCACCCTGTGTTGTGGGCAAAGAGTGAACAGGCAACGATGAAATTTCAATTTTCATAGGACATGGGTGGCCACCAGAATCAGAGCTGAAGGAGAGAGAGGGTTCTACGAAACCAAGGATGACAGTCTACCAGAGGACAGACCAGACAAGACAGGACATCAGGCCAGACGATTCTGGGACCGGACCAGTGGATCAAAGTAAAGTAAACCCATGAACAAAGTCCACCAATTCTGACGGGAGTTGAGCCTGATAGAAAAGTTTGTGTTGGAGTTTAATCATCAGATAAGCTGTTTGATCTGATAACTGACATTGAAGGAACAGCCAAGAACAGAACTTTCTCCTGAGAGAGTACTGTCAGGAGAAAGAGAGACATTACCCTGAAACAAACTTGGAAACGAAAGATGGATTTAAAAAGCCGTAGAAACTAATATAACTGTTATGTATCGTTAAAAGTTTGAATGTGTATGATCCATTATGGAACATGGCTGGGTTTTGACAGGCTCACAGGTGTTTGTGTTCTTCCAAAACAGTGTCAGTGTGAGTGTGAGCAGCATCACTTACGATATGCTGCTCAACACAAATCATTAGTCTTCGGAGTTGGCTTCCTGTGTTGCTTGAAGGTGCAGCCAGTATGATTGGGATGGATATGTGTAGTGTGAGGTGTAAATGAAGTTCCCTCTTCCTGCTGAAGTGTTTCCACAGAGCACTGTGACACCAAAGCAATCACACATATGCAAAAAAGATGCTAACAGTTTATGGAGTATTAAAAAAAACAGGAAAAGTTCTACACTTTTACTGCTTTTGATTCATTACTATGGACCTAAGATAGCTTAGTTTAGGTGACATCATTTTTGATTATATGTCAGTTTAAAAAAAACACACAAGAAAATTTGAATTTACATTAATTTACATCATTTTACCCCATTTTACATCTGTCTGCTACAAGTACTGTAATTGTAAAATCATTGGTAATCTGTTAAAAGCACATAATATCATGTTACTGTACATTAAACCAATAAAAACATAAAATATCATATTATTAACCCACAATGAGGAAGAATCTGCTTAAAACAAGACGGCAACTTAAAAAATAGAATTGAATTGTTTGTAAGCTAAAAATAGATTTTTAGTAACCAATTATTATTGATAATGCATTCATCAATAAAATACGGAACAGAAAGGGGAAGGGAGATCTTCAGTTTAACTTGGAGACTAGTTAATTCAACAAAAGTTCACCCATATGATATTCAGTAATTTGATCTAAATGCGAAGTTCATTTTACCTCGAGAAAGTAGTGCATCCCTGGGATGTGCTTCAATAAAAATGTGTGCATCCCAACATGATGTTTATGCATCCCAAAAGTAATAACAGAATATACAATAGAAGCCGTATGCAGGGATTGAGTTTTGCCAATTGTACAATATAAAAATTAAACTGATAATTTTACTGATTTTATGAATAATTACATCATAACTGTTGAAGTAAAAAGAAAAAAAGAGTATCGCAAGGACGCATGAAAACAAGAATACTACAAATGTCATTATGTTCCAGAATCTGTTAATCATTTCCCATCACAATCTCATGTAAATACACTTTCTGGATACAAGAGAACATGGCAGCAGATCCAGAATACAATAAATTCAGATCCAGAAAATGCTTGTCTATTACATGATTATACACATGATTGGTGTTTCACGTTAATAAAATGGGAATGAGTCAAATTCCACAAATCTAGATACCTCCAATAGAGATCAGAACAAAAGGCAGGCAGATTGTCTAACAACGCACAGCTAAAACTCAATCTTTTTGTGTGAAAAAGGCCTCTGTCAACATCTGCTACACTCCCCCTTTGATGTATCACATGGACATGCATGCGCCACCATCCAAGCACACTTTCGCGCTGTCTTCAAAGCTTTTAAACTTTTAATAACTTTGTTACTACGCATATTTCTCTTGTTTTCTTCTTGTTTTTCACTCTTATTTCTCATTATATAACTGGTAATTTTTCTACGGTAATCATCAAGTTACTCCATTGTGTAAGGATGAGATCAGCTAATCGAACTGAGACCGACTGGTAAACATTGTAGAGGATTTGTTGAGAGAAAAACAGTGCTCGAAAATGGAAAAAATATAAATAGAGGAGACAACGGATTAGTATGGATAGGAAATAATATTAGCTGCATCCCCCAACAATTGTCACGGATAATGAGAGATTGCTGGCTAACAAGACGGGGGAACTAAGCTAACGCAGTCTGATGTACCTTGGTGAAAAATGGTTACGATCCTAGACAACTACGTTTCCATTGCGGGCTTCCAGTCTTTGTGCCGACAGGGATGTTAACATAGCAGTAAGACGAAATGTGGATGTCATGACTAGTTCTCGTGAACTACTGTACATTGAACTGTTTGCTGTTGAAAGCCATCCCTATATTGCCCATGTCCATTAAAGGTACATCTCAGTGAGGAGGAGGATGAAAAGAAGTTTGGAAACTAAAAATCATACATACCTGTGTATACATTTTTAGTCTATCTCGTAACCCTTCACTAGTGACAGTGATTATCTAATATCCGCCGATCCGTCTGTCAATCTCACGTTCCATCTTTCCCTCACTCGTGAACAAGAGCCCAAGATACTTAAACTCCTCCACTTGGGGCAAGGACTCTACACTCTCCTGAATAGGGCACACCAACCGTTTCTAGTCAAGTACCATAGCCTCGGATTTAGAGGTGCTGATCCTCATCTCACTCGTGTCACACTCAGCTGCAAACCGTCCCAGTGCAGCTGGAGGTCCAGGTTTGATGAGGCCAACAGGACAACATCGTCTGCAAAAAGCAGAGAGGAAATCCTTTGGTCCCCAAACTGGACTCCCTCCGGATCCTGGCTGTGCCGAGAAAGTCTGTCCACAAAGACTATGAACAGAACCAATGATAGAGGTCAGCCCTGCCAAAGTCCAACGTGCACCTTGAAAAGGTCTGACTTACTACTGGCAATGCGAACCAAGCTCTGGCTTTGGTCATACAGGGACCGGACAGCCCTTGAAAGGGCACTGAATCCCATACTCCCGAAGCACTCCCCACAAGATACCAAGAGGGACATGATCGAATGCCTTCTCCAGATCCACAAAACACATGTGGACTGGTTGGGCAAACTCCCACAAACCCTCGAGCACTCGATGGATGGTGTAGAGCTGGTCCATTGTTCTGCGACCAGGACAAAAATCGCATTGTTCCTCCTGAATCCACGGTTTGAGTATAGGTCTAATCCTCCTCTCCAGTACCCTGGAATAGACTTTCCCTGGGAGTCTGAGTGTGATCCCTATAGTCTGAACACACCATCCAGTCCCCCTTTTTGTAAAGAAGAACCACCGCCCCAGTCTGCCAATCCAGAGGTACTGTTCCCGACTGCCATGCGATGTTACGAGGCGTGTAAACCATGACAGTCCCTGCGCATCCAGAGAATTAAGGTACTCAGGGCAAATTTCATCCACCCACAGTGCTTTGCCACCAAGGAGTTTGGCAACTACCTTGATAACTTCAGCTTGGGTGATGGACGAGTCCACCTCTGATTCCTCTGTGTAAGACATGGTAGCGGGATTGAGGAGACCCTCAAAGTATTCTCTCCTCAGTCAAGGTCAGCAGCTCTCCACCTCTATTGTAAACAGTGTTGGCTGTACAGTGCTTTCTCCTCCTGAGTCGCCGAATGGTTTGCCAGAATTTCTTCGAGGCTGACCGATAGTCCTCCTCCATGGCTTCCCTGAACTCCTTCCAGACCCGAGTTTTTGTCTCTGCAACTGCTCAGGCTGCGCACGCCTGGCCTGCCTGTACCCATCAGCTGCCTCCAGAGTTCTAAATTTCAAAAAAATTTGATAAGACTCCTTCTTCAGCTTGATGGCATCATTACTTATTGTGTCCACCACTGGGTTTGGGGGTTATCGCCACGTCAGGCACCAGAGACCTTACGACCACAGCTTTGATGAGAAGCTTCGACAATGGAATTGGAGAACATGGTCCACTCCTACGGTTTCCTCGGCGGGCAGTGAGTCCACCGGAGGTTGGGCCCACATCGTCCTTTCAGGCTAACTCGTGGCCAGAAGCCCGACCACCAGGAACTTGCCTGGCTTCAGGGTGGGGCCTTGGTTGCGCCATTCCGGGCGACGTCATGGTCCTTGATATTTTTCTCACTATAGGGGTTTTTGTTATTGCTCTTAGTCTGGCCCATCAACCAGGACCTGTTTGCCAAGGGAGACCCCAGCAGGCGCATAACCCCCCTGCCAACATAGCTCCTGGGTTCATTCAGACACTCAAACTTCCCCGCGATTATAAGGTGTCAGTTCTCGAGGGAGAAGTTAATGATATGAGCCTAAATTCCAAATACTTGAATATTCATATTCAATACAAACTTAAAAAGACAAACATTTAATTTTCTGTGCCATCCACAAAATGAAAGATGAAGATGATGAAGATGTCCTATTCAGGCTTCAGGACCATGGACAAGGTCCGATCATGCCAAAATGGCAAGGGGATTTAGCCTAATATTAAGTCTGTAAAACGTAACATGAACACCCCATAGATTCAAATTTCACGTCATGTTAACATGACTCAGCAGATCTTAGACCATGTTAACAGTTTGCTCTAATGTCAGTCTTCATGTGGTCTTTACTTCTTTCCTGTTGTCGCATCACCTGCAGCATTTCTTCCTTGTTTTCTTCACATCCTTGTCAACTGAGTGGGAAATGAACCCACAGTATATGATGTTCATCGTGGCGTTCACCGACATCAAGAGTGAAGACAATTCAGGTTAGGTTGAAAGTTGGTGCCAGGAATGTTGACTATAGACTATCCGTAAGAAAACTCTTTCACAACCTGATTATTTCATATTTTATTAATTATTGATGGGGTTGTCCTACTGTAGGAACTGAATGATGTATTGGGTCTCTGGGGAATAACTGATGCTCAGGTATAAGTAAGAACCAATGCTGGCCAGGGTTTCTGCCGAAAAGCATTAGGTGATGCTAACGCTGAATTCTGAATGTTTTGCTATTCAATGTTACTGTTAGTTCAGTTAACTGAGACACTTAATGAAAATGGGCGGCTGTGGCTCCGCAGTAGAGTGGGTCTTCCTATGATCACAAGATTTGCAGTTCGATTCCCGCTCCTGTCCAGCCACCTCGGAGTGTGAGCTGACAGTGGGAGATGTCAGCTCACCTACGGAGCACTGCCAAGGCACCCTTGAGCGAGGCGCCCTTGAGCCGTCCCCCCTTACATGTTCCTCATTAGGGCGCACCAAGAAGGAGCTGCCTACCACTCCACCTCCCACTGCAGGTCTACAGACCCCTTATGTGTGTGTGTGTTAAGGGCTTGTACACACTAGTATATATGGATGTGATTGAGAAATGGATTACTAGAGTGTGGTACTAATTTTCCTTTGGGGATAATTAGAGTATATAAAACAAAAATAAAATAAATGAAAAACAAAACCGAGTACTCAAAGGGGCGTGTCAAATGTGTTTGAGACAGTGCTACTGAAAAGTACACAGGAAGCCAAGCTGGAGGTGGAGGAAATGAAGATTTAGGGGTTCTCTAGGAGTGACCAGGACCAATGCGATCAGAACTGAGTTGATCAGAGGAACATGACGGAACTCATTACCTGAGGAGGTTAAACTATTAACAACATACAAGATCTTCACAAAAAAATTTAAAATGTGGTTTGTCAACACACTAAAAGACAAGTCTGATCTGATGTTTTCATGTGATGTTCTGATGTTGTAATCAATGCTATGTTGCGATATGTGTGATGTCTTATTCTCTCTTAATGTTATAGTAAGTGTTTGAATATGTATTCTGTATTATATTTTATAGGTACAGTATGCTCTGTGCTTTCTTAACAGTATTGTTATGTATATACTATTTATTTCATTGGTGCCCTACCAAGTCTCTAACCGTGTTTTTCACTTGTTAATTTATTTTTTTTTTGCTTTTTTACATCATGAACAGGGGAATATAGATGAAAACTAGCCTTCTGGCTAATTCTGGATTTTTCAACCATCTGTAATGATGTATTTTATGGAATTGTATAGTCCCCTTTCAAATAAACTAAACTAAACTAACAGCCAATGTTCTGGAGACAAAAATAGAGAGAACAAACTCTGATGGTTTGGACTTATCCAAATGAGAGATGGTGGGGATGTTGGTAAAAAGGTGATGAGGATGGATCTACCAGGAAAGAAACAAGAGAGAGACCAAAGAGAAGGTTGATGGATGTAGGGAGGAAGACATGAGGTCAGTTGATGAGAGGAGGATACATAAGATAGGCTGACATGGAAAAGGATGACACGCTGTGGAGACTGCTAACGGGACATGTCCATGGGGAAAGACAATCCATGTAGCACTTTACACTTGTACAGCCCTCTTTATCTAAACCATAAAATAAAGCACTGTGATTTAATGTAATATTAAACTAATGATGGCACAACCTGTCCTTCAAGGCTGCAGTAACTCAGTCCACTATGTCTTGGGCTAGGGACTGGGGAGTAGCCGGTTCAAGTCTGATGTCGACTGCAAGTTTGGAGTATGAACTGACAGTAGAGAGGTGCCACTTCACCTCCTCAGCACTGCCAAGGTGCCCTTGAGCAAGGGCAATTTGCTCATAGCACACCACAAAAGGAGCCGCCAGCTGCTCAACAGCTCACTAATTACTTGGATTCCTACAGGCCCCTTGTGTGTGTTTCAGGGCCTGTATCATATACATATGTGTGGGGACTGGAGTGGAAAATAATTTCCCCAAGGGGAAAATAAAAGCATGCGTCTTCTTCTTTTTCACTTTTGGGATTGCACAGCCATTGGTGTGAGAGTGAGCGTGATAGCTATTTCTGTGTTTCAGCCCTGGTATTAACTGGTGTCCTGTCCAGCTAAGACAGACTCTCAAGATTTAAGGATTTTTAAAATAAAGTTCACAGCAAAATAACTTCTCTAAAGCCATTTATCGAACTACACACACATGTATTCATCAGTAGTGGCTGTTAAAAGATTATAGCTAAATTACAGTACTCAGTAGCGCCATGCCAGAGGCCTTGACAATTATTGAAAGCACAGAAAGAATGAAAACATCAGAAGAAGGCACAATGATAAGTGAGTGTGGCCGCTAACGACATGCATATAAAATTAGATTAGCTTTTTCCTTCTAAAAGCTGCTGCAGCAGTGACTGAGCCTTGGGCTTAATAAATGACCTTGGTGTTAATGCATCTGTAACTCTCTTCCACTCCTGCACACCCTCAGAGTATTGACTTTTTCTTTCACTGTGTTTATTTGAATTTCTCATTATCTTGATATTTTCAGAGAGGCTCATCTTGGCTTATTGAAATCCATTGCCTCTGTGACTTGTGGTGTCATGCTTTGAGTGAAACAAAATGCTGTCAGATGCCTTGGGACTTTGGCAGCTCTGACAATAAAGAATTAGCCTGAAACGGCTTTGTAATTTTGCGCAGTATGATATGAACCATTCCATCATTATGAAAAATCTCAGTGTATTGGGTGATTTGTTTATTTGATCTCAGCTCATACGCTCAAAAGGCATGAGGTCTGCTGAACAGAAAGTATGTAATATGTATGCTAGGACACCAGGGAGGACAATCTTATTGTCCATCCCTTTCAAACCTGTTACAAATCACAATCACTAAAATTTCTGCAGCATACATTTTACCACTCCACTCTGTAGAAATGCATTACCAGTTTTTCCTTCTGTCATTTTTTCTGCCGTCCTGTCAAAGTTTGATGATCAAGGTATTCAACTACAACAGTGAAGAAAATAAAGTGTATTACCACTTTATTTTCTTAATCATTACATATGTAACAGTTAAGAAAATAAAATGGTGATACAGATGATTACATTTAGTTGGTTATTAATTGCCATATGAATGCCAGGGCAGTGGTTTTACAGTCATTCTGTGGTTTTCATCACCCCACAGAATAGTGGTGGTAAATCTAAACTGGAGGAGCATAAATACACTCAACACAGAGCTCAACACAAACACGAGCTGACCGTCTATCGTCATTTTTTTTGTTATTCAGTCTACAGTGTTATTAATAAGTAGATGAATAATGACAGAACCACAAGAGGCCTGTAAAATAACGGACTATGACATTGTTGTTTCCCGAGAAATTTGTTTTATTCATTTGTTTTGCAACATTTTGGTGGAATTTTAGATCACATTCTGGATTAAAGGTTTTTGCAATCAAACCCTGAAATTAGCCAATGCGTGAACAGCTCCTTAGTTGTCATCGTAGAATCTTTATACTTTATTTACTTTATACCTCGAATCAGGCCTGTCTTTTTTTAGTTCTTTCCTGTCTTGGTTGAACATTTCAATTAGACTGTCACTGTCAGCATTGCCTCTGCTCGTGGACTGCAGCTGAGATCACTATTGAATTCCCCAATTCTCCATCTGCGAACATGACAGTTTGACACTGAACTCAAGTTACAGATGCATTAGTATGTTACATTATGTAGTTAGAAGACAGTATTCATGAAACAAGAAGCATATATGTAAATAATGACATAAATGTTGGTATTGGCCATGCTGGTTCTTTGTTACACTTGATCACACTTGAATATAACCACTGTTACTCTTATTTCTAACAGCTCCTAACACATTTTCTTGTAAATCCAAATGCCATCTCTGAGAAAAAAAATCCAATCGTGATTTTTGTGGATCAGGTGAGACAACAGATAATTAATAATATGTTAGGCTAGAACGCTGAAGGAGGGAGTGAAGACTAGAGCAAAAATGCCTATAAAGGCTTGTTAGAAAATGTGTTTTATATTTTGGCTGATTTGGATGTTATATTAATTGATCTATTCACAATGGACAAACAATGATGCCATGGTGAACCAAGTTGATTTACACTTTGAATCACTTTACATCACTGCCACATATTACGGATATCTGCTTGAGCATTCGTAATCACTGGTACGCTTTGACCACGTGTGTTCATCAGTATAGTTTGAGTGTGGTATAGGTGGTAAGAGCATCTTCTACTTACCTGTTCCCGTTTCCTGTTGGAGAAAAGTTTCGAGTCAGTGTGTTTTGGTGTTTTCTTGCTCGGTTTTTGGACTATTTCTGAGTTATTGGCTACTGATTTTGGATTGTGGACATCTGTTGACAACACTAGCCTGACCACTGCCTGGTTTAATGACGCTGATTTGTGGAAACGGACTGAAAGAAGGCTAAGGTAGACGCTAGCTCGTCACCTAGCAACATGGGGCCATAGAAGGCACTGACAGCGGAGGAGGGCGACGACATTAAGAAGTCTCTGGACTTCCTGTCCGAAGAGATTTCTGTCGTCAAACAGCAGCAGAAGACCATTCTGAACCTGGTGGAGGAGGTGAAAGCGCTCTGGATCCAGAACGCCAAAAAGGACCGGCGTCTGGCGCACCTGGAGAGCCGTGTTGCGGAGCTGGAGCAGTACACCAGGATCAACGATGTGATCGTGACTGGGCCCCAGATTAAACCCTGGTCATACGACCGGGCAGTGACCGATGACAGCGGGGGAGAGCCCAGTGAGCAGGAGGTCAGCTCCGTAGAGCAACAGGTGGCTGCTTTCCTCCAGTCTAAAGGGATTGAAATGGATTGTAGCAATGGACTGTTGCAGCATCGAGGCCTGCCACCCTCTGACCCAGAGAGATGACAGCGACAAACGAGCCATCATCATGAGATTTGTCAACAGAAAACACAAAACTGCACTGTTAAAACAATAAAGGAAACTGAAAGGAACTAACATATTCATCAACGAGCATCTGACCAAACAAAACGCTGATATCGCCAGAAAAGCGCGGCTCGTGAAAAGGCAGGGGAAAATACAGAACACATGGACATCGAACTGTAAAGTCTTCATCAAACTGAACGGGACACCAGAGCAAGCTAGAGTACTGGTCATCAGAAATATGGAGGAACTGGTCAGGTATGAATGAGGAGTATCCCGGACTCTGAGGTATGAAAACACACACAACACACCAACATGGCTCATTCATATCCAACTAGTGACAATTGGGAAATATCACAAAGGATTGCAGATCATGATAAACTGGAACTTAGGACATTTCAACACACTGAGCATGATCTGCTGGATCTGGAGCATGACATAGACCCGGACAATATTTTTTTCTCCAACATCAACAACAACTGCTGCATCTATTAGACAGAGGAACATACACCCAAAAAAATGGACCACAAGAAGAAGAAAGTCCACTTTATTGTTCTGCATGGGGAAATTATCTTTACACTCTATACTCCACCCATGTGGTTACATTTGGGTTAGTCATGCATACACACATGGTTGAATACAGGCCCCTGAACTCAACACACTAGGGGCCTGTAGTCATGCAATTAGTAACATCACAACACACAAGAAACAGTAGGGGGAGACAGAGTGACGGGTCGCGCACGGGGGGGTCGCACCCCAAACGAGCAGCTTGTTGGGGGGGGGGACGCCTTGCTCAAGGGCGCCTGGGAGGCCAACGTCAGCTCACACTCTGAGGGATGTCCTGGCGGGAGCGAGATTCGAAGCACCGATGGCTGGGCGATCTGTCTTCAAGACATCTGCTCTACCGCTGAGCCACTGCTGCCACAAGACAAAGACCAGAGAGTGACCATGTGACATATTGATTTAATACAAATATGTTTCTTCAATTAAAGTGGGATCAGAGAAGCCACGTCAGTCAACCTTCCACAGCATTTGTTCAGTCGTTGGTCCCTTAAATGTCACCATGTTGTCTCATAGATTCAGACCCCCTTGTCTGTCACACATACTTCTACTCCTACCTTTTGTTTGAAGAGGTATTTGGGTTGACAAGAATGACAGAACAGCTACATGCAAAAAAATTATAACCAAGTCTTTAGGATATTTATGAGGACCCATTAGTGCATTTGTAAATGTAGTATATGTACTGTACAGTAGTCTGTATTGTGTATCTATTGTGTATCTGTTGTGTGGTTTCTTCTTTAGGTAGAACAAGCATTTTCCCTAAGGCTAAATACTTAATTATGCCTAATCAACGTATAGACGTATAGAACCATCCATCCACTTTCCCACCTTGCGTGTCATGAATGTCACTGGATTCTATCCCAACTGGCTAAGAGCGAGAGGAAGGGCACACCCCAGATGCGTCGCCAGCGCATCACGGTGTGTCCCCTGGGGCCACACAGTGACAACTCTCACACATACTCACTTCCACCAGTTCCTCCCTGGCGACTGAGCTCCTCACCCTTTGAAGGTTGGCCCAGCCACCCTACAGAAGAAACTCATTTCAACCACCTGCATTCAGGATCTTAGAATTTTGGACATGACACAAAAAGGAAGCTTTGCCTTTTGCCTCAACTCCTTCTTCACCATGATAGACCTACAATATTCAACCACTGCATCACTGTAGCTACTGCACCACTCTGTCTGTCATGCTTCATCCTTCCCTCACTCCTGAACAAGACCCCAAGATACTTGAATTCCTCCACTTGAGGCAAAGACTCCTCACCAAACCCGCAAGGGCAGACCATGTTTTCCCAATTGCGAACCATGGCCTCGGAAGTGCTGATCCCAATCCCAATTGCTTTGCACTCAGCAGCAAACCACAGCAGTAGGCACTGACGGTCCAGGTTCACTTAGGTTAACAGGACAACATCATCCTCAAAAAGCTGATATGAAATCCTTTAGTTCCCAAACTGGATCCACTCTGGTCTCTGATTGCACAATAAAGATTATGAACGCAACCAGTGATAATGAGCAGCTCCGCCAAAGTCCTACATGCACATGTAACAGGTCTGGCTTACTGCCAGAAATGGGAACCAAGCTCCGAATCTGGTCATACAAGGACCCAACAACTCTTAGCAAAGGTCCCCGTACCCATTCTCCTGAAGCATTCCACTAAAAATACCATGAGGAATGTGGTCGAACACCTTCTCCAAATCCACAAAGCACATGGGGACTGGTTGGGCGAACTCTTACATACCCTCAAGCACCCGCTGGAGAGTACAGAGTTGGTCCAGTTCTAGAATTACCAATCCAGAGGCTCTTGTCACAACTGCTATGCGATGTTACAGAGATATATCAGCCGACGAGCATTTGTTGAGTGTGTTGGTGTCCCAAACCTTTTATGTCTGTTTTAGATGCGTATCTGTGATCAAACATTTATTTCATTGTCGGTTTTAGTGTTTTTCTGACATTTGCTTGTCGGCAGCCTGCTGTTCTCTTCCTTGTAAGAGATGTAATTTACACATGAACTGTTTAGTTTGATTGTTGGTGTTTTATTTCTGGATCAAGAGAAATCTTTTGATTGGATTGACCATAGCTACCTATCTTCTGTCTTTCATGGGTTTGGATTTGGAAAAGTGTGTGCAGCCGGGGTGGGATTATTATACAACGGTGCTAACTGCATGTTGAAGGTTGGGGGCAGGTTAAGTCAGCCTATGAAAGTATGAAAAGAAATAGGGCAGGGTTGTCTCCTCCTGGTCAGCTCTATAGCTTGGCCATAGAGCCATTATTATGAGCGATAACTGGAACTGGAAGGCTTAATTGAAAAGTTGCGCTCAATTTTGTCTAAATGGCTGATGGCAGCAGGCGGCTGCTGCCTCTGCTGTCGTGTAGGGGAAGAGTCTTGGTTGTGAACAGTCTGTTCGCCTCGACACTGTGGCATAAACTTACAAGTGTTATCCCCACCAGGGAGCAGGGTTGGGGCATCCATAAGCTGTTCGTGGATTTCATTAGAACTGGTCAGCATTAAATTCGAGCAGCAGCTCTTTCCAGTAGAAGAGGGAGGACAGAGCCTGGTGAACATCTGGTCCAAAATAATGTCCTTCAGACTGCAAACTGCCCAGAAGTTCCTGTACCAGTGTGGTTTAGATGGCCATTGGGCCGTCTGGGATACAGCTAGTAGGAGATGGACCTCACTGCTCTGTCACACACACACACACACACACACACACACACACACACACTCACACACACATACACACACACACACACACACACACACACACACACATATATATATATATATAAAATGTCCCTCTCACCCTTGTGGGGTGGTATCTGTGTGTCATCCTCAAGCTCGGGTCCTCTACCAGAGGCCTGGGAGTCTGAGGGTTCTGCGCAGTATCTTAGCTGTTCCTAGGACTGCGCTCTTCTGGACTGAGGCTTCAGATGTTGTTCCAGGAATCTGCTGGAGCCACTCTTCCAGTTTGGGGGTCACTGCCCCAAGTGCTCCTACTACCACGGGGACCACATTAACCTTAACCTTCCACATCTGTTCCAGCTGTTCTTTCAACCCTTGGTACTTCTCAATCTTTTCATGTTCCTTCTTCCTGATGTTGGCGTCAGCTGGAATCGCCACATCTATCACCACTGCTCTCTTCTGCTCTTTGTCCATCACCACAATGTCCGGTTTGTTAGCCAGTAGCTGTTTGTCGGTCTGGAAGCTGAAGTCCCACAGGATCTTAGCCTTGCCGTCCTCAACCACCTTCGGTGGTATGTCCCATTGGGGTTCGGGTACTTCTAGTCCATACTGGGTACAGATGTTCCTGTACACTATCACAGCTACTTGGTTGTGCCTTTCCATGTATGCTGAGCTGGCGAGCATCTTACATGCTGCTACCACATGCTGGACTGACTCTGGGGCTTCTTTAACATAGCCTGCACCTTGGGTCAGATCTACTGTGGTAGATATTGGCCTCTATTGCCCTTGTACTTAGGGCCTGTTCTTGTGCTGCCATGATCAGTGCCTCTGTGCTGTCTGTCAGTCCAGCTTTATTCAGCCATTGGTAGGTCTTCTTGATATCAGCCACTTCCTCTATCTGACGGTGGTACATGCCGTATAGGGGCTTGTCCCTCCATGTTGTCTCCTCCTCCTCCTCTTCCTCCTCAGGCTTCTGCTGTCTAAGGCATTCACTGAGCAGTTCATCTGTTGGGGCCATCTTCCTGATGTACTCTTGGATTTTTGATGTCTCATCCTGGACAGTGGCCCTAATGCTCACTAGTCCTCGGCCTCCCTCTTTCCGCTTAGTGTACAGCCTCAGGATGCTGGACTTGGGGTGAAACCCTCCATGCATGGTGAGGAGCTTTCTAGTCTTGATATCTGTGGCTTCTATCTCCTCCTTTGGCCAGTTTATGATCCCAGCGGGGTATCTGATGACCGGCAGTGCATACATGTTGATGGCTCGGACCTTGTTCTTGCCATTCAGCTGACTTCTCAGGACTTGCCTTACTCTCTTGAGGTATTTGGCTGTGGATGACTTCCTTGCGGCCTCCTCATGGTTGCCATTAGCCTGTGGGATTCCAAGGTATTTGTAGCTGTCCTTGATGTCTTCTATCCTGCCCCCTGGTAAGTTGACCCCTTCAGTTCTGATCATCTTGCCTCTTCTTGATACCATCCGGCCACATTTGTCTAATCCGAATGACATCCCTATGTCGTCGCTGTAGATCCTGGTGGTATGGATCAGTGAGTCAATTTCTCGCTCATATACATATATATATATGTATATATCATATATATATATATATATATATATATATATATATATATATATATATATATATATATATATACAGTATATAATACAGTATATACACAATGCACCCCCGTTCTTTGCAATTAATTGTTCCAGGAACCACACGAATCACGAATTCCATAATGTAGCATCAAACTATTTAACACACTCTGATAGACTGTTTAATCACTTTTGTGTCTCACAAAAGTCCAAGACTGACGGACCAGATCGCACTTCCAGATGCCATCAGCCAATAGAATGCGCGTACGGTATCACGTGACTGCCTACTAAAAATCCGCAATGAGGTGGAGTCGCAATCATTGACCTATATCGTTGACCTATATACAGTATATATATATATATATATATATATATATATATATATATATATCACTTTTTATTCTGAAGGAACATCATGATTCTCCTGCTGAACATGTCATTTATCTCATTGTCGTACCCAACTGAATTGTGAATCTGTGTTGGCAGACCGCTGTGTTACTTAATTCCAGCCATTGTCTTCCTGCCTGCTTGGCCATGCAGGCTCAGAAACAGACATCTGTGTCAAGTCCCCAACAGCGATCTATATTTTATAGGCCTTTCTCCGTGAATAGGTGGAAACGTGGTGCTGCCAACTGGCCTCAACGCAGGACTAACTGTACTCTCGGTCAAGAATGTTGTATTAAAAGCTCGAAAAGTTAATAATACAATTTAGAATAGGAGCCTGAAGCCAGCTGGCAACAACCTGCACACTCAACTATATTCCCAAAGTCTCTTTCTTTCATTTTCTGTCTTCCTTTCATTTCGCTGAAAAAGCAAGTTCATGGATTATGAAGCTCCACTGATGAGAACACCAGCAGCAGCATGAGAGGCTGTGAGTCCAAGTTTTACTTGACTGGCCTAGCACCTCAAATATATCATTCAACCCCTGTGCTTCACTTTATAGCACAGAGATTCAAGTATCAAGAAACCTGTCATATTCAGTCCTGACATTTACAGTGAAGGGGGGGGGGGGGGGGTAGATCAGCGGTAGAGCGGGTCGTACAATGATCACAAGATTGGCAGTTTGATTCCCACTCCGGCCCAGCCATCTGGAGTGTGAGCTGACAGTGGGAGGCGTCAGCTCGCCTCCTGAGCGCTGCTGAGGCGCCCTTGAGCAAGATGCCGTACCCTTTGTAAGCTGCTCATTGGAGGCACAACATAAAGGAGCGGCCCGCCACTCTACCCCCCCTCACTTGCATGCTTAGTTTTGGTTTCAGGGATCAATGATTTTATTTTTTAACTTTACAACATCTATGATGATTTTCTTTTCATAACAACATCCACAAAGGATCAGATGACCATACGGAACACAATTATATGTAAGGTGTTGACCCATGAACTGTTTGCAAAGTGAAATCTTAACCACAAACTTGTGCCAGTCGTTCATCTTTGTCTGTCTTCATAAATCTTGGAAGACAATAGTTTCCTTCAAGGTTGGCTGACATGACAGGTTGCCTCAGGCTGACTGTCTCCAGCAATGTTAATGACCCTGCATTTCATGGCAATCCATTTGGCAGTTGTGTTGGTCAGCTTCACACACTTCCCCCAGCTGCACCTGCTTCTGTAGACGCACAGGCCGTCGTCCAACAGCGGTGGCAGTCTTTCCTAACATCATCACAGATGTGTTTGCTCAAAGATACTTTTAACTTAGGGTTGGGATAGAAAGAATAGAAATAGAAAGAATAACTGGTAGAAAGAAAGAAAGGTCATCACAAAAATATGAGTATTCAAACTGCCATCCATATGGAAGCTCTTTTTTAAAAAAAAGACCAAGTTGCATCTCCTCAGTCAGTTGTCACAGGATACTTATGACCATGTGATATTTCAGTTTTTCTTTTTTTATAACTTTGCAAAAATTTCTACATTTCTGTTGTTTTCTCTCAAGATGGGGTGCTGACTGTACATTAATGAGAAATAAAATGAACTTTTTTTTATTTTAGCAAATGGCTGCAATGAAACAAAGTGAAAAATGTAAAGGGGTCTGAATACTGGTGTACACATGAGTTTCTGAGGCATGATTAAGTTTAGTGCAGTTCAAATACTCTAGTTGGCTTAATAGAAATTTTGTAATTGTCTCTGATGGTCCATGGTGGTAAACACAACATCTAATAGGACATCTGATGCATTTAGAAGATCATTGGTAACTTTGACCAGTACTGTGTCTGTGCTCTGAGTTCTGGCACAGTTCTATGGTTAGCTGGGACATTTAAACGAAACGTACTTTAAAATGAACTTTGATTACAACCAGTTTAAAGTGCTGTCGTACATAGCCTGCTGCTAGAGGCAGATTGATCACAACTAATCAAGAAGGGATCAGTAAAAGTAAAGTGTCTTCAAGCAGGTCCAATGGGATGGGCTCCAGGGGACGAGTTGTTGGTTTAAATGAGGAGGTGTGAGTAAATGATTAGTAAAAATTAGGAGGTTTTTAAATAATCATCTAATAAAGGAAGGGTTTCTGGGAAAAGAAAACTATTGAATGTTCAATTTCAATACCGTATAATTGACAAGAGTGGATAAGTGATGTTTAACAGGTTGGGTGTGTAAAATGAAAAACAAGCTTTTCAAATGATTTTGTAATTGAGTTTCACTTTATTTAACGGTGTGTGGAAGGGAAGCGATCCGATGTGAGGCGTCTATTTAAAGGCCTGTGTGGGCAGATTTCATGGTAGGAGAAGTTGAATTGTTTACAGTGTAGTGTCCACTGTCATTCTGCTGTTGTGCTGTACAGCTTTCTATCAGAATACAGTAAAAGTTGTCTCATCTAATTCTCTTCACTTCTGGAGTGACAGTCTTGTGACATTCAGTGGCATGTTGTCCATACACTGCTTATTTTTGGAAAAATACCTTTTGGCATCCAGCTTCTTGTTGAGTCACCACTTAATACACAACACCAGCCTAAAGAAATGCTGTTCTCTACTGTTAAAGCATGCAGGTATTTCAGGTTTCAACTACTAATAATTACACAGCTGAGGTTGCTTATTTGCTTATCTGTAGAAATCTACAGTGTGTGCATTTTTTTATGGAACCTACCCAAAACACGGAGGAACGTGCAGCTTATTGAGACTGATCATGCTAATGATCATGTCTTTAGCACAGGTTTGTGAACAGATGGCACTCATCAGGTTGAAAGAAGCCATTTACAAATGTGTGAATCATAGTGGGAACACTTGCATGATCACAGACATGCAGTGCACTGATTAAAAAATAATCTTAACTTCACACAGTTCTGGTTGAGCTTTTAAAAGGTGTTTAGGAGGTATAGCTGTTGTGGTTGCTGATTGGGCAAGAGATGAGTGGGAGCGTGGGGTTACGTCCTGCATCTAATTGGCTCATGTTATCCCCCTTCATACGAAAAGGGAAATGTAGAGTATTTTATTTCCATCAGATTACTGAAAGGGTTGGGATTAAAGGACATGAACCAACTCCTGCAGAAGTGGTGTGTTTATATTTCATTGACTGAAATGGAGTTGGTTTCTAATCAACATGTCAAATACAATTCCATATTTAATTTTTGGAGGTGGGAAGATCACCCATTATGGGATGTTCAGATTCTTGTTACGGTACATGGGGAAGAACTATACCCAGGACCCAGAATGCAAAAGGTTATGAGCGGAGTTTATTTTGGACAAAGCATCAACAGAAAGTCATCTTAGTGGGGGAAAAAGTAGGTGGAGATGTAAAGGAAATGTAAGCCTCTACTATGTACTCTACTACTTAATAAAGTATCTATCTATCTATCTATCTATCTATCTATCTATCTATCTATCTATCTATCTATCTATCTATCTATCTATCTATCTATCTATCTATCTATCTATCTATCTATCTATCTATCTATCTATCTATCTATCTATCTATCTATCTATCTATCTATCTATCTATCTATCTATCTATCTACTGTATTAGCTTCACCATTCCAGTTCACTCTTGTTACTGTAGAAGACCGTAAGCTAAACCTAAGACAGAGACACTGCATTAACCCAGAAATATTATAATTGTATGTTTTTCAAACAGGAAATGAGTGAGGACGATCAAAAGCCAATTAAAGGAATTCACATCAAAGGCTTTCATCACCTTTCTATGACAAATAACTGCACTAAAAAACTTACTCTGCATTAAAGGTGTTTATTGTGTTCTTAACCTTTTCATAAAGTGAACTGCTGCAACAATCCTTGGAGGTGGAATAGCATTATGTGCAACTCAGATAAACTCCAAGTTCATTTGCAGCATAAAAAGCTGCTTCTATAGCATATTATGTTTTTCCTTTCTTTTTTTGTCATTTTTGTATATTCCTTCATTAATGAAAAAAATCTAGCATGTAATCCAACATTCGGTGTGTTCAACAGTGGCGTTGCTGATGGACAGCCTATTGTCAGTTCAATCCAAGCATTATTGTGTTCCACAGCACCTTTCAGATACACAAATGCTGCGCTGGAACTGTGGCTTTCAGGCCCTTATCAGCAGAGCAGCCCCCACAGCGCCCACAGCCCCCATAGCATCAGCCAACAGCAGCTCCACTGCCGTGTTAAATGTGTGTGATGTCACCCTTTGTCTGGGACCGGCTTGAGCTGAGAAAGATGGCTCCTTTACACTAATCAGTAATGTCATAAGACGATGCTTTATTGTTTTTTTAATTAGGTGGTATTAAGTTTTCACACAGCTGATTTTTTTGTTTTATGCATTTCTTTTTCCTATTTACTCAGCAGACCGTCTCTTCGTACATGTGCTCGAAGGTGGCGTTGCAATCCTGGGATACGGGTACAATATCATCGCGTGGGTGGTTGGAGAAGTTCAGTAGGAGGACTGGAATTCACTCTGTTATGCACAACTCTCATTTATTGTGTAATAATCTAATCGTAACATGTATTTGTTACATGTTTTGATACATTTTTATACTTTATAAAACATTTATGTCTGAATTTTGTGGGGCTTGGAACCGATTAGGACATTTGTATGGAAAACGCATTTCTACTTAGGAAATTTTCTACTTAAGTAATTTCTTCCAGAACCAATTAATTGTGTAAGTAGAGGTACCACTGTATATTGTTGAGTGAAAAACTCTGCACACAATCATGTTTCCTCAGACAGACAAACCAATCATCACAGTTGGACTTGTAGATTTGGCCTAAAACCTGGTTTCCTTCTGGTAGCATCAAGTATGCATCTTATCACTGTCATCTTATCACCATCACCAATCACCGTAATGATCATGTGTCACAAATAAATGTGTGTGAAACACTAACGTTTGCATTACAGTCAGCATTTCATGTTTTGATTAGACTCTTATTTAGATTTGAGCTGGGGAGTATAATTCTGAACTGTCCTAACTGACCCCTCGCACATTAATAATGTGTTTCCTTTCAGTTGCAAGAGATTTGCTTTTGACAGCAAGGATGACTGAAAAAAAATTGCTGCATATGTCACTCATGCTTGACAGAGAAGACAGCACCAAGGAAGTTAACAGTTTGGGGATGTAGGTTTAGTAATTATTTATGTATACAAATGTGGCTGTCTGTTTGTGTGAGGCAGCCAGCTCTGACATGTGAGTAAATGGATGTGCTCTGAGCTATAATAGATGGCAATAAGAGGAAGAAGGCTGTGCATGTGAATCAAGCATTTGGCTTCCTCACTTTAGAGACACTATATGGAGCCACTCTCTCCGCTCCGCCTGACAGTCAATCTGTTGGCGATGTTTTATTCATGGCTAGTCCTCCTCTCTAACTCACTGGCAAGCACTCCTTTCACTCTGACTTTCTCTTTACAGATGAGTCTTTAGCGAGCTCATATCTGCACGCCTCTCGAGAAACTTCTTCATCAGTGTTGCTACACGCATGACGAAACATCAACTTCCTCAAAATCTTCATTTAATTAATCAGCTAGTTGTGCAGGGTGTCGTTGGGTCGGGCTCTTTTTTCGCCTCGGATTTTTTTTTTTTTTTACATGAACAATTTTTCCCCTGAAATTAGCCCCCCCACTCAGCTGCAACACTGACTCATTCAAAATCACTACCAATGGTATTTAAAACCCTAAAACAGTATGTGAGATTGTATGTGTATGCATGCAAATTCCATAGAATTTACTGGAATTAATATAACAAATAAATACATGGATATAGCTCATATTATACAATTCTGCCCCATTTTTTGTTGCTGTGTTCATTTTGACAGCTTTTTTTTTTTCAGGCGGGAATAATCTGTGTGTGACAACACATTTACGATTTATGGTAATTTACGGTAATTTAAACCTTAATGAACCCTCCCCAGACTGATATCAACCCACCTTCTATCTGTATTACCTTTTCCCACACTCTAATAGATTATTTAAAGCGCTTTTAAGTGTTTCTTTAATACACGGAAGTGTGCTGCATTCTGTGAGTCTTGGAACGCAGCGCACTTCCGGATGTTGTCAACCAATAGAATGAGCGTACGGTATCACATGACTACCTAGTAAAAATTCGTGATGAGGTGAAGCCGAGCATCTTGAAGTGCAAATACCCGAAGGATTACTGTACATGCAAAAAGTATGTTGTTTGAGGTATTTCCAATTTAAACCAAAAACCAAATACAGCGGTACCTCGACTTACAAAATGAATTGGTTCCGGAAGAAATTACGTAAGTAGAAAATTACGTAAGTAGAGACGCGTTTTCCATACAGATGTCCTAGTCCCTTCCAAGTCCCCCAAAATTCAGACATAAATGTTTTATAAAGCATAAAAATGTATCAAAACATGTAACAAACATATGTTACAATTAGATAAATGACAGTTGTGCATAACGTAAAAAACAAAGAATAGAATAAAGAATGATAATGATGGTCATTAACCTTTTAACTGCTGTCCTCATTGTTTTTTGCCCTCTTTGGTTCATGCCCTCTTGCCCCACCATGAACAACAGAGTGAATTCCAGTCCTCCTTTTGAACTTCTCCAACCACCCACGCGACGCCTTAAACTTCCTCTTGTTTTAATAACGTGGTGATTGTAGATGTATTACAGCCATATTCTTTGGAGAGATCAACCAAACGCATCCCTTTTTCAGGCTTTTCTATCATCTCTTGCTTTGTTTGTACGGACAAAAAAACTCTTTTCTTCATCTTTTCTTTTCCTCTTTTCTCCGTCACTTTCTTGGGGTCCATAGTGAATACTCTAAAAGTTAATATATTTACGTAAAACTATCAGAACACCTCATGGGTCAAGGGCCGAATGAGGAGGACGCTGCATAGATACCTATCTAGCTCCACACAGAGGTCCCTCTTAGCCA